>NW_001820812.1:255972-311596 GCF_000146945.2 Sclerotinia sclerotiorum 1980 UF-70 | reverse complement strand
GTCGAGATCTATCATGAGAATAGTATTTAATACAACTCACCATACCAGAGATATACTAGTTTAATTTATTGTTGCAGTCTCTAATTATTAAAGACTTGGTTGAGATTGGGAGTACTAGTGTAGGGTTATTATTAGTTGATGGAACTATTCGGTCGGTTGGTTGGTGGGAAGAGTTATATGATTTGCCTTGTTGAGGAGTCTATGTTGGGGGCAATGATAGGATTAGGATTTGATTATTAGATATATTTTGGGTAGGAGAAGGAGGTGTGCTTTAAGTGGATGATAGAGGTGAGGGTAGTATGTCAAGGAATTTAGGGTGGGGAATTTGGATGTAGGAACTATAGTTAAGTTCTGAAAAGAGGCTTGAAAAGTTTGATATATGATGGAAAAAAAAAGGCTCTAGTCCCGTAGTTGTGACAAGGATGTATGTGTAACGAATTCATAAAAAAAATATAACAAAAAACATTATAAAAATCAAGTCAAAAGCCAAGATTTAAGTATTTTATATATCCCCAGAGTCATTGGATTCCAGAAAAACTGTATTCACACGAATATTTCTCTAGATTACGTCATGACTAGATATTTATCTAAATATGCCAAGATAATTTTTCGCTACGGTAATGATAACCCCTGAGTAGGGTTCACAAGGGCATTTTTTTTGGGTCTTCGATCTATGATGAGAGCACCAGGGAATTATAAAACTTGCGAGGCGAAATTTGGATTGGTAGATGATTTTTATTTGGTTAGTTGTAAAGTTTGAGGATGATTAGGTGTATGGCTTTCTTTGTTTAGGTCGTTAGATGCGGGAGGTTGTTCATCAAAAGGTTTGGGAATACGTATTTTAACTGTTGTTGCTAGATATATTGCGTTGCTTCAAATTAATGACTTTGGCCTCCAAGGAGAAGAGATTGTAATTTTTTATGTCGAATATGTGGACGTTCTTGTCCCATTTCATGCTAAGATTACCGTCACTTCCCTCCCTCAAAACTACCTACATACAGTCCGAATTTCATACCCAAACACCATATATTCATTTCAGGCTAACCCTTCCGAGTAAATGACACTTATTGAAACAACGCACTACAAATATCTGGTACATGTTCAAATGTCAAATACCTCCTATAAACCTGATGAGCCATCAAATTATAAAAATACTGTATAGTCTATTTATTAATCCTCACAAAACCTAAACCCAATTCCCGATAACCAGGAATCTGCGAAGGAGAAAAATCCCACTCCAACAACTAAGAATCACAAAAACTCTCAAAATACGGCTTTAAATAGGTACTCATAAATTGTATACTCTGGCGGTCCTGCGATACGTAGCGTGCACTTCTTCTGCCTATTCCTACCTATATCAATATCGACGATATCCAAACATGTTAAAGTATTTTTTAATCCTACATCCCCTCATACAAATACCTCTGTTACTTTCGCATAAGTGTGTAAACTGTGTGGCTGGCTTCGGGATACTTAAATACTAGTTTTGCTGCAGACATGATATGACGTAGATACCTTGTGGGCGGCTTATTTCAAATGCGGAAACGGCACCAGTGTGTATTTGTTCGAATAATTCATGAGTTTGGATATCAGCTCGGAGGTTCTTTAACCAGAGACCACAATTTAGATGGTGGGGAGACCTTGGATGCCGGCTCCTGGATTGCCTTTGTAATTACTGGAGAATGTTTGGGATTTCTCTTCGGGTGGAATGAATGAACTTTTTCGATGTTGGAGTCTCTTTGATGGCGCTATTTGGAATTGGGCTGTGTAATAGGGCTTAGTTTCTTGGGGTTTTTTGAGTTCTGCATTTATTTCTGTTATGCTGTGAAGGGTTTGGGGATGAGTGTGTCGAGGTATTGTATTCTTGAGATGATGCGGTGCATCTATATTGGATGTATTATGCGGATAAGTAGTGTGATTGGGGGCGTCAGGGGGAATCATATGTAAAGAAAAACATATTTCTAGGAATACCTGCCTTGTCTTTGAGTTTGAAATGGTCTTTCGTTTTAGTTATTGAGGAATTAACTATTGGAGATTAGTTGATGGTATGAAGTTAATATCTATAAATTCTTGGTAAGAAGATAGATTTTGAAAATAGATGCAGTAAGTTGTGTGAAGAGTAGAAGTTCCTCTGGTAAATGAAGTGAAATAATATTGTAGAAAATCTATCCTAGGAATTCTGAATGTTCACTTCCTTAGTGCCACAAGGGAGGAAAATTGAGTATCCCAAGCTCTGGCATAAAACTGGTAGTAAAGTAGACTTGTACTGAAACCAGTATTGGATAGATAGTCCCAACGGAATGAGGAATATCATGTGTGATAATTAGTACATCAGCGCTTTTATTTGTATGCATTAAGCATTCTCTATGAAGTGTTTTACTTATTCCCTTATTTTATATGATTTGAGGATACTTTTTATGAAGTGAGAGGAAGTAAAAGTAATGAAATTAAAGTATTCTTTATTTTAGCTGATAACGGCTAGAAAAAACAGATGGTAAGAGAACTTCCCTGGGTTGAATCCTGGGAAAGATCCTATAGTTGATCCTATCTAAAACTGGTTTCCCCTGGACTAAAAGGGTGATAATACGAACAAAATCTGTCTAAATGTATATTAGATATCTTCAAAGATGGATTAGTTCGAATTGTTTGTTTATTGATGTTTTAGTTCAAATTTAATCGTAATCGCTGTAAAAATAGATTTTCTAAGTTATGTTCTTTGATTTCTGTATCTAGTTCTACATCTATGGCTACCTAGTACGTATACGAGGAATATCTCAATTAGTTTCCATTTTTTTCCCCTTTTATGTTTGGAAGGAGGGGGGCTTAGAAATTTAACTGATAGCTCCGTTGCTCTGTGAGAAAATCCCCTGGGTAGAAAAAGGGCAGAGATTGGATTATAATGACTACATAGATGCGATGGAGTTTTACGCTCCTCTCATTGTCATTGGAATGCTGAAATTTGACATCGTCATACTGGAAGACTATAAAGCTGGAGTATACCGGGGTTGTAAGTCTTACATGTTGCTCTGAATGCAGGTACCGGAATTGTTTATATGGTGCACCTTGCAGATGTACAACATGTCATCACAATGATCTGCTGTTCTGAGCATAGCTGTTCTGGAGATCTCCTTACGAAGGTTACTGTTGCAAAGAACGCCGTTACTTATTGTTGAGATGGAGAACTAGCTCCTGTTCTATCGTATGTCACGAAAAGCTTGAAACCCAACTTCTTCAAGCAATCGGTATTAGAATTTTTACCAGCAATATCCATTAGTTTCCACTGACGTAATACCCACACCCATTAACCTCCGCCCATAACGCCTAAAATCTCCCCTCAAAAAACCCATAAACCCACATGTTTGTCTATCTACCCACATCTGAGCAGTGTAATGCACTAAAACTCATCAGGGTCAGTTCCATATTGGACTTTGACCTGTCCCAAAAACGCCTCGTCTTTTTGGATTGCTTGAAAGCAAGTCTGCGCCTGACCTGCAATTCGTACAAATTCGAACCTAGTAGAAGCAAAGCCATATTTCATGCAAGGAAGTGGAGTGACCGAGATGATGGTGTACTTACACCAGGTGTTAAAGTAACCGTGCCAAAAGTTCTCGTCAAGGACAGCCGGCGCCTCAATTTCCAGAAAACGTGTCTCGGGGCCCTTCCATTCGTATGCACCGTAATCATTGTACCAGACCTTGATCTTGCGGTTGCGAATATGAAGACCTCCTCTGTGACGAGCACGACGATAAAGCTCAGCACCACCAGAGACCTTCTTAAATGTGGCTTTTGCAGCCTGCGTGATGTGTCCATTCTGAGGTGGGACCATCGAGAGTGCAGCGACGGCACCGCAATCGAGAATGCGCATAAACTCACCATACTGGACTTCTTTTGGAATGTTGATGATCCACATGCAGCAATTGATGCTGTCAGGAAGATCTAGCAAGTCAGGATGGTTTTCATCTCCCTCGTAGTTTGTGTCCTGACGAGAGTTATCGGGTATCATGCCTTGTTCGCGAAGAAGCATGTCGGTTGGGCGGAACTTCTTCACCAAGTGTGAAAGATCAGGAATAAGAGCTACCATGTTGCTTATAACCACTGGTGCAGGTAGAGGAGCAAATGGAGTAGTCGATGCAAAAGCAGTACCCTGATTCGGGAAGGTCTTGTGCTGCGGAAGTGTTTCGGCGCATACCTGGTCAAAACTCTTCGATGGATGGAGTGGGCTCATGGTGCTACCAAGAATGACCTGTTGATCCTCAGGAATGACTGGTTGAAAGCTAAAGCTACCGCTAATAGAAGTCATTCGAGTGTGATCAGTTAGCTGGGAGCAGGAATCGAAACTTCTGTCCATAGAGCTCCGCATGTCATCGGTGATGTCTGATGAGTGACTGCTACTTGTTCTTCCAGTCACCGATCTCGAGGCTTGAGAAGTACTCATGGGTCTTCCAGTAATTGAAGAGCTATTACTGGCCCGCTGTGAGTGGTAAGGCCCAGAAATAATTGGATTCGTGAAAGTACGACGAAGATTTGCAGCGTCACCCATAGCAAAATTACCCGATGCATGTGGACGGTGTGGGCGCGGACGATTTAAGCTAGACTGAAAAAACTGTTGATGTGTGCCGGTGGGAGATATGAACAAAGGAACTGTTTCATCACCACGACTCAAAAATGCTCGAAACAATTTGGAGTCATCGGAACTGGGTGTCTTCCTCCTCGGTAGGGACTTTGAGTTCGAAGAACTATTAGTGCTCGCCGTGGGAGTAGAAAAAGTCTTCAACGGTGACAACTTTTGAGCCGCATTTTCGAAGAAGCGGGCTGGCGGGTTCTTTTGGTGGGG
Source organism: Sclerotinia sclerotiorum 1980 UF-70 (assembly GCF_000146945.2). Lineage (NCBI taxonomy): Eukaryota > Fungi > Ascomycota > Leotiomycetes > Helotiales > Sclerotiniaceae > Sclerotinia > Sclerotinia sclerotiorum. Next base: position 306,762 of record NW_001820812.1, on the reverse strand, counting down.
GGTGGTGACATTGGCCTGGGCTGCCATTCGATGACGAGACTCGAACATATCCATCCACCGAGAGCGCTTTGGAGGACATTGTGTCTTCATTGATTCATCGAGTGAAACTTCCATTGGAAATTGACGGCCCCAATTATGGCCATCTTTGGTGATCTTGGAATGAATTTGTTCGATCTCGTCATTTTTTTCATTCTGGTCCTCTTCAACCTGGTCTTTTTTGTCTTGGTCATGTTCTGCTTCACTTGCTAGACCTTCAAGATGTTGGACATGAAATTTTCCTAGCCTAGAAGGTGTAGGATTGTATATCTCAACACCAAAAGCATCTTGATTGAAGTTAGCAGCTATATTTATCAAAGATGGGGTCTATAAAAAAGGGAGATGTACCATTGGCTATAGAAACCTTTGACCGAGTACCCAGCACTCTTCTTCCTTTTTCTTTTTCATTTCCTAAGGAAGAAGTGGAATCCTTGGGCACATTGTACCAGGACTTTCCAACAGTAATATCCATTTTCAAATAAGGCTCACTATTTCTGAGTGATGTTGAGTTTGTTTGGGAAAGAGAAAAAAGAATGATTTTGAGAGAAGGTGCTTGTATCAATGAAAGATTACAAGCAAAAAAATCTTCCTTTAAACTGTTAGATATATTGCTGTAGAATTTCTAACTAGAAAAGGAAGAGGTCAAAGTTGTTTTGACTTATTGAATAGAAGGGAGGCCGAGAAAATTTGTTTAAATTAAATGAATGTACAAAGGAAATTTGGAGGAGGGTTTTAAGGATAAATGAATGTCAGATGGAGGAGGGAAGAAGCAAAACAGATATAGATGAAAAAAGGGTATAAATCTCGGAGCAAGATGTGGCGCGACGCTAGCTCACAGCCTTTGCAGTACTAGATAGAGGTCTAGTTCTGAAATAAAACAAAATTAACCACAGCAGATATACAAATAGTGAATGTATTTACATTATTCATCAGGAAAGGCAAGTTCCGGAATTTCTATATTGTTTATTCAATATAGGTTCGTATATCTGATGAAACAGAGTGATAAGCGAATCATAAATATACATGGTTATTCTCGGTTTAGTAAACAGATTAAAAAGGTCCGACTTGAAGAAGAATAAGTAAAATTGAGCAAGTAAACTTTAGCAAGATAAGAAGCGACAAAATCTGAATGGGGTGATAGAAGCTCCTGGTTATTTTTGTATGGACTATGAACGAGATTAGATGCTACAATGGACCTCGAAGTGAGAATGACGGCATTATTGGAAAGTTAAAATATATCTTACAAATCTTATTCTCAGCCCAATTATATTCAATAATCTAAAACATGATTCTTTGTATATGAATGGCATGATATTGGTTTCCAGAAAATTTTCAACAGTCTAGAGGGAAAGCTATTGGCAAGCAGATTTCTCGATCGCTGTAAGGGAAGTGCTTTTCTTTTCCATCCTCTGAACACTAGACTTTTCTACTGATTCTTGAATATTAGGCTATGGGGGTTAATTGGTTTTTAAAAAACCTCATTCTCCCTATTCTTCCATCAAGGGTTGTTCAAAATTCACAAAAGCCACATGTAGGAGAAATGATACTGTCAATTTAGTTGCCTAAACGTACATATCCCAATTTGCTCTATGATATCATATTCAATTTTGACACTTCAACAAACAAATTCAAATGTCCAAAAGTCTCATATTTATCACAAATTTACACAATAGTATTGGTTGCGAATTCGTAAATCCACCACTGGACTCAAGCAAGATTTAAGCGAATAATCAGGTCAGTTCAAAAATTTCATGACTTATTCACTCGAATAGAATGACTCCGGATGCCAGGTCCGGATTCTTGAATTTTACCACTAGGTAGAAGTATGATGAAATACCAAGGTAAGACTAGTTTAGGCCTCGGGAAAATGCAAAATTATATGCATTTATCATACCACACACTGCAGTTGTGTATAGTACTAGAACGTGACTATGAAATCATAATTATATTGCAGGTCTATTTAAACAAATGATACTTGTAGAGATAAAGCAATGGGTGTTTTGCATAAAGCATAGTATTAATGGCAAAGGGATGAGGACTAACAAGTTCAGTCATTACCTATTCAAGCTATTTTCATGGGATGATATACAACTAGTTGAAGTATTCTTCGACTTTGATGTTCTAGAGAAAATTTGGCAATACTATGTGCATTGTATACTACACTCAGACGAATACCCTCTGCGGAGTTTACTAGTTCTAAATCGCGCAACACCTTCGGAATCTTTGGAAGTAATATTCGCAGTCGAAAAGGTATATCCGCAGATAGGACATTGATGTAAGCAAAAAACACGGATCCGGTGGTGATTATCAAAAAGATCTCATAGTAGTGCGCCTTTTGGGAAGGTGACTGACAAATACTAAAAAATTGAGATGATCAGCAAGGTTTCTAATTCCCTTGATATCTTTACCTATTCCCCTGTACCCCGAAGGCCCAATTCTCTTCAATTCCCATGCATATTCTATTACTCTGGTTTTTGAATTGTAAACTATCGACAGTCGATATGTTGTTACGGGTCGTCTATGCCATCATAAAAAATTTATAGTAAGAGCACAATCAGATGAACGCTCATGAGATGGAGGGGGACCATGGTATCGGACTTTTGATCGATTGCATATCATTCTTATATACACTCATTGAAGTCATCCATAATACAATACACCATATCATACACCCCAACCACCCATCAAATTCATGAGAATTAAAACAATCTCCAGCCCTCTTTCTTGTTCCCATCCGTCAATCTACAGGCTCATCTTTAACCCTCACCTCCCTATTCTCATCCCCATCCCAGTCCCCCTCCCCAAAGCCATCTAATCTCCCCCTCCCACTAAACCACTTCCGGCCAAAATCACCGTCTCAATCCCCCGCATCACTCTGATCCTCCGGCCCCCATCGGCAACGAATCAACATCAATTTCCAAACCCAGCAAAACTCTTCAAGATAACTTCACTACCAGCTTTACTCATAACCTCATTAGCATGTTTACAATTTTCACTCGCAACACACTCTACACATCCCTCATAACAATGACAACCCTCTATTCTCCTCAAAGCCTGTTTTAACAAGAGATCAATGAATTCGAAAGCTTTAGTACTAATACCCGATCCTGAAGCTCCGCCTTTCGCATCATAGAATGTGAGACGAGCAGGTCGTTTCCGAGATGTTTCTTTTTGAGCGAATTCTTTAGTGCCGGCTTTACATTCTGTGCGGACATCTCCCGGCATACTTATTACGAAATTTGGCATGAGTGATAAGACTGCATGTTCAGCTGCATGAATAGCACCAGCGATATTGAGACGTTTTTGAACGAGAATCTCAAGAGCTATTTTAGGAACATCGAGCCACATTCCTTTACTGTAGAGGATAATTGGCGGATTATCCACTTGAATAGCGTCGAGAATACGTCTCTTCTTGTCGAGTTTGAAGAATCCGAAGACGTTTTGTTGGATCTTGATTGCGCCGAAGAATGCACGAGAGAGGGAATTGGGAATGCGTCGGATAGCTTCGGTTTCAATGGGATCTATATCAGTGTAATCGCGCTGTTGGGTTGTCCAATCGACTTTGACAAGTTCAACCTTGGCGATTTTTCGCTCAGGCAAGAACTCTTTAACAAGATATGTGTTTCCCTGATGAAGGAAGATACCGCCATCGTAAAGTGTGAAGAATGCTCGCGAAGCCTCTAGTTCTTCCAAAACAATATTTTTACCATGACTGATATCGATAATAGCAAAATGATCTTCTTCAGTATCGCGAATCGCAACTAATTTCGATGGAGTAGGTCTATATCGTTCGCTGCAGTGGTAAAAGCCAAGTCCATCCTTCACCAGTCGCTCTTCTGCAACCTCGGCCAGATTCTTTCGAAAATAAATCGCATCCTCATCTGGACGAATTGGCATCTCGTAAGCTGCACATTGAACATGACCCTCGAGTACCAGCATATTTTGCAGATCGACTTGTAGTTCGCAATTTGGTTTGGTGAAGATTTCATCCGGATTATTCATGTAATACTGATCACTAGGGAAACAATCACCAATCAATACTGACAAGGAATCCTTATTTCTCCGTCCAGCCCGTCCACTTTGTTGTCGCAGATTCGCAATCGTATATGGGAAGCCAACGGTCAGAACAGCATCCAAAGATCCAATATCTACACCAAGCTCCAGAGCAGTAGTTGCAATAATACCCATTAACTTCCCCTCAAACATTTCACTCTCGATTCGTCTTCTGTCTTGTGGTGTGTATCCACCACGATAGCCCATTACGCGAGCCATACATTCAGGACGTCCCAGAGTTGCCAGCTCCTCTTTCACCGCACCAACCAAAGCCTCACATTGTCTCCGAACGCGACAGAAAGCTATGACCCGAACACCGCGTAGTATCAACTGGCAAAATAATCTTGCAGCTTCGGCTCGTGTATCACCACGACCGCTGGCAGGGTCTACAGGATCCTTAAAGGGCGTATTCCAACAAAGAAACTCTTTCCGACCAGAAGGAGAACCATCAAAATCAGTCATCCGTACATTATCAATCCCGAAGATCGTTTTAAAATGCTCCATTGGGTTTGCCACCGTGGCAGAGCAAGAGATAAACTTAATATGACGATGCTATGCGCACATATCCTTCTTAGACGTCTCATGATGAATGCTACATGAGAGCAACAGTCATATAGACATGATTCATCACACTACTACTGAGATCTCAGAAGTCGCACTGTCTCTGTGAGATAGTGATGTGCAACATATCTTCATTCGTAAATATGATTCTAGATCTCATCGCGTATTAGATTCCGATCTTTCATATCTGTATCTCCGTCAAAAGTCTCCACAATAGCTTCCTCAGAGTCCGGTCATAAACCTCATCATCTCTTTCAAACTTCTCCTCTGATCTTGTGCTAGAGCTTTGGTTGGAAATATCGCATTGCTCTAGAATGAGGATCTTTCTCGAGTTCATGTAGGACGGGAATCTGGTAAATCAAGGACTTGCCAGAACTAGTTGAAGTCGCCACAATGACATTATGACCATCGTGAAGGTTGTTTATAGCTTCAGCTTGGTGAGTATAAAACTGCGTGATGTTCTTGGTATTGTACAAAGCATTGACGAGATTTTGACTGAGAACAAAATTCAAATCTCCATATATAGCTTCTTGAGGATCGAACACTCGATGACCATCAGGTACGATTTGACCAGTATACCATTCGCTTTCTTTAATTTCTTTTATGATTTCTGATATACTTGCTCGTTCTTTGGGTATGTTCTTTGGTAAAGTGCTGTAATCGGGTTTTGGTGTACTACTTCTCGAAAGCGATGGGATAGGATTCAATGGCTCGGCCTCCTTGAGTAAAGTCTCTTCCGCATCAATACCATCTGCATCGCAACGATTAAGAAATGCATTGATTGCACTGACAAACTTTGTATTCCTCTTCTCGATTAAACCCATCATCTGTTTTTGACTGAAAACCGGCATCTTTAATTCCTCATCCTTTAGTTTCCTGGATGCCTTTACTGCTTCACCTGTCTTCTTACTTTGAACTTGTCTCTTCAAATCTCCATCTATGAACTCAAACAACAGGACTTCCTTGCCCTTCTCATTTCCCCCCTCTCCATACCCCAATCCCTCGGCCCCTGTAAGCCCACCTACAGAAGCATCCGGCGCCGGGCCAGCAGCATACCAATTCTTAACTCTCCCGCCTTTAAAAGTCTCATCTCTCTCTGCACCCCTAACATCCAATTGCAGTATCGCCTCATCAACATAGACGAAATTCATTCCTCCCGGACGCAACGCCACTATCTGCGCCACATCCTCAACTTTCAATTCTCGCTGTATATGACCCTCTACAGCAGACTTAAGATTATCGAATGTAGTAGCTAAATGCTTTCGAGTGGAACAGAATGTGTAGACTAAGTTCAACGCTCGATGGGTCTTTTCGAGGGTCTGGAAGGATGAAGGCCATGGAATGGCACTGGTAACTGGATTTGTGGAAGAGGATTCGTTTCGGGCGAGCGCAGGAGGAACTCTAACTTTCGATACACGTCTTGGCTTTTTACCACCATCAGTTTCTTTTGTGGGAATAGTTCTACTGCCAGCTGTGCCTGGAGTTTCTTGAACTACCTCGACCGTGGATTTGACGGAATTGGTTGAGTTCGTGTCCGAATCCGCATCTTCGTCATCTTTCCGCTTGCGCTTCCGAACTATTTTGTTTGATACAGTAGCAGCTTGTAGTTTGGCCATTTTCAGGCTGTTTTGCGATAGCGGTCACATAGTATGTAGTTGCGTGCCAATGTGGCGAATGGAAAACGCGTCTGTCCACGCGATCACGTGGCTGGATTTTTGACTGGTTAATTAAAATCACTTTATGTCGTCTCCCTGAGCCACTCCCGGTGAGCCCAAATCTTACAATCTATTTCATTCCCCTTAAGAAAGTGAAATCGACACATTATATATCCACTTAGTCAATAATACAAGAATTATATATATATAAATCAATCAAAAAAGAATTAAATAATATAAAATCATACACTTTATTTAATACATCATTCTCGTCTTTATATACATATTCATATTCACATTCATGTTCATAAATGTGACGGAAATCCCTGCTTTCCTCCCACCTTTATTATATAAGAAACCTCAGGTACATTAACCATGTCCACACATGATACGATTACTCGAGATTAGTATGCGATTTAGGTGACCTGAGGATCAGATCCGGACAAGTACTAGGTATCAATGGTTATCGGTAAAGTAAGATCATTGGAGGAATAAATATGACTTCTTTTTGCCTAGCCATTGCGGCTAGGCCATTCATTTGTGTATATATAGAGTAGCTATCCCCATCTACAGGTGCTCTTCACCTGTAGATTCTAAGTTAAATACAATTGCTGGTCTATAAACACCCTTTTGGTCACAATAAATTTATTCCATTCAATCAACTACATCCCAGTCCATTCTTAAACTATACTAGCAAAGATTAAAAAAAATATGACCTCATAAAACCTAACTTCTCTAAAGCACCAACACCCCGAACGCCTTGCGAAAAAAAAAAAAGAATAAAAAAAATCAAAAAAATCAACACATCTAAATCTCGATCCTTCATCCTTTCTCCCCAACAATCCTTCGTAGTTCATGTCCCTCCTACATCAGATAGTCTCCCATCCCCCATTATTGATATCCATCTCCAGCTTCCTACTAATAACACTCGGAATCCCATGATTCAACCACACCGTCCTCAAAAGCGCATCATACCTCTTCTGATTCAAGAATAGTTGGCGACTATGTCTCAGTCCCGGATCCACCTCTCCATATTTATCGATATACGGTGCCACCATCCACGAGCCCGAGGTGCGATAAAGGTAGAAGATACAGCATTTGCGGATATTGAGGAAGAGCGCAGTGTTCTTTTGACATCTGTTTTGCGATTGTTAGTTATGTGAGGAAAAGAGAAAGGAGAGGGAAGATATACTTAAGCATATGTTGTTGACCACCACCAATTTTATCCCTTGGGCCACCATTAGGTTTCTCCGGACCATCTCTCGAACAACAGATACTCTGCCCACAGAAGATTGCACCACAGAAAAGACAAAGCATCGGATCCTGTATATCTCTCTTGCTATTGGGACAGCGTCTCTTCATAGTTTCCTCCATAAGAGTATCGTAATTCTTTGGAAGGCCGATGAGCTCAAAAATAGTAGGGTGGCTGAGCCTTAACCTCATATTATTGAAACTGTTAATAATACGGACTGTCGTCTGCAATACATCCAATTCCTCGTTGCGAAGCTGACTGATGATATCAATGATCTCTGGTGTTGGACCTATAAGTTCAGGCTTTATATCGCCGGTATAAGTCGTCATCGAATTTTCCATGGTAGTCATGACCATAGCAAGGTTCATTAGATTAGCATGCTTGATCCAATGATTAACTAAGTGCGAGATTGTTCCCTCTTCCTTGCCAAAGTGGGAGAACATCTCACTAAAGGTCGGCAAACAGAGTGCCTCAGTTAGGCGATCGAGCTCATCCGTTTCCGAATTAGATGAAACATAGTTTTGGAAAACAATACCATAACGAACATTCAAAAGAATCATGACCTTTCTGAGGAATACTAGTGCATACTTCTGTACGAAGGTACGACAATCTCGCAGAGTATTGAAACCATGTAGACTTGTAGAATCCGGACACTGAACATCGTCGGCATCAGATAGTCGGACGTGAAGACAGAATTCTCCGAAATTGTCAAGCCCTTCTTGTCTATAGAGCTCAATCATATCGAACCATTTTGATTTGTCCATATGTCGTCCTAATTGGAGGACAACCTTCGTCATCTCCGCCAAATAGCAAAGACGGACAAGATGAATGATTTCAATATCGTCAACAGCCGCAAGGCACAAGGAGGCTCCTGCCAAGAAAATAAAGGTGTCTTGACAAAGTAAGGGATCAGAGTCCAATGAGGTTTCGGATGAAGAAGAATATGCCGGTTTCCGGAACAATCGCTGGTATTGTAGCTCATAGTCCGTACTAAATTCTCTAGCGACCCTGTTATCTCCAGCAAGTTTAAGTCCACCGACCGTAACGTAAGACAACGCGGTATCGGATAATATTCGAAGGTGAGTGAGAGCTTGCTGCGGAATGCTCTCCAAGAAAGTCTGTCCGGGTAATGTTGCTACACCACGCTGCTGGATCTCAGCCGCAGAGATGGAAAATCCCAAGGCTTGCGCCAATACATCACTGGAACGGAAGTCTCTCTCTTCATTCTGTGAAAGTTTTTGAGTATGTCTACTGGTCAATCCATTCTTCGTCAGAGTATCTCGAAGCCTTCGATATATATCAGTCAATTCTCGCACAGAAGAGCCTGTGTTAGATGATCTATCACTAGAAAGGGGAGAAGTTTCGGCCCAAATAGCGTTCGCAATGTCTGGTGGAAGAGCAGCTCGCATGCTACTTGGCGTGAATGATGACCAATGACTCGGCGACGGTGGATCCCAAGCATCCATTAATAATTCAGGCATCTTGGATACCAAAGGACCGGCCATAGTCTCTTCATTGTGCTTTTTGAAGAATTGCATAGTTCGTCGGCTTGCAGGAAAGTCGGCCTTGTGATCATAGTTGTGAGCGCTACCTATTTGATTGATTTTCTCGTCTCTAGGATGTTGAAAGGCGCCAGCAAATCTTTCGACCCAGTTGTCAAAAGTATCTGCTGGTTTAAGAGGGCCAACGTGAATCTCTTCCTTTGGAGACCAAATAATCGGCAAGAAGGAATTTCCCAGAGCTTTACAGAGCGGACAGACAAATTCATTCAGTTCAAGCTTCTCCGGATGATGTCGAGCAATTTGATGCTGATGCCGTCTATTTGAGGCTTCATTGTAGACTTCAAAACACTTGTAATGCATGATATGTCCACATCCAACAGACACTGGGCCAGGATTTGTAAAACTGGAAGGAAATCCTTTGCCAATAAAGGAACGTTCTGTGACAATCTCGACACCACTAGAAGTTACTTTATGAACCTGTTCCTTATTTTCACCAGAAACTCCAAATGGTCGAATGTCTTCCGCAGACTTATCTAAATTCGAGGGAACATTTGTAACTTCCCGAACAAAGTCAGGGTCAGACATGTCTGTTTGACGTAAGACCGAACTACGGAGTCATCAAAGCAAATGTTCCGTAGAGACGACCATCTTTCGATTTCTTCTTGGCAAAGGATACAAAGTTCCGGAAGGGTATTGGTAATAACTCTTCGAGCTCTCGCCTTCAGATTCCACATCTGAATCACTTATATCATCCTCACCCCAGTCAATATCTCCCTGATTATCAAGGAAATTTTTCTGCTGTTGTTGAAATTGTGCCATGACCTTCTTTTGACGTTCCAAGGCAGCTTGCTTTTTCTTTTCCTTATCTTCCAGCGCATTGTTGTTTGCAGGCGAAGCTGTAGATATCCTATCGACCGGAACGCCCAATCTTGAAAATGCAGTTTCGAAATTTCTAGGTCGCTTTTGCTTCATTCTCTTCAATACCAAAGTAATCTTCGGATGGCAAGTTTTAAACTCCTCTTTTCGTGACAGCATTTCCAGAATAGCAACTATTGTCTTCGATGCTGGAGCACTTGGCGAGAAGTTGCTTCGTGCGTTGCTTGTGAGTGCAATATAAATGAACGACTCGAGGGACTCTTCGGACATCTCATCTTCGTCTGTCTTATCTTCTGATACGGCAATGAGAACTAGATGTAGAACTACATGCAAGAATGCCTCTACTCGGGTTACAGGTACAGCTGGCGTTAGCTTATTCGCCATCAACGGATATAACAGTGCATAGTAAATGATCTGAGCAAAGATACCCGTTCGTGTAAAAGCAGCTAGATCCGAAAAGGCGCCTGACTCAATAGGGCGCAACTTCGGCTCAAAGACAATTTCGGCAGGTGATCTACCTGTCTTCTTTGCCATCCAAGCCTTGTAAGTATTTTCGGACTCCTCTCTTTGGTTCTTATTGTAATGAGCAATGTAGGGATCGATGTCTTCCAAATATTGCTCTTTCAGCTCAAAAGTCCCAACATCAGATAGACCTTCAGGCGGCTTGAAATTCGTCATCTCGTCCAGAATATCTTGGCACTCTTCCTGGTCTTGAAATTTATCTGGTAGCTTGCCACAAATCTCCGTGAATGATAGTGGTTTGAAGCAAAGGACATGGGTAATATCTCGACGCATGGCCATTACATGAGATCCAGGGTCATCATCACTTGAAAGCAAAGATGTCCTATCACTGATCAGGACAATCAGAAGATGAATCAAATCCTCTGCGATATCGAGAATCTGTCCATCATCGACTCCATCTGACTTAGCTTCATACAAGCCTTTCATCCATTGCTCCAGACCAAATCGGTCGATAATCGAGACCAGCATACGAGCAGGTGGACATACAACCATAGCAGTTTGAAGAAGAAATATATCTCGATGATGGGATACATCCCGCAATGTGACTCCACGGTATGTACCCTGCTGGTGACGAAGACTCATGCCGTTTCGAACCCACATATTAGCCTTCATTTGCGCCAACCATGCACATACTCGCAAGGGGTAGTCGAAGGCTGCCATTAAATGATCCTCTGGGGAGTATACTTGACTAGGCATAAGTCGTTGTCCCATGAATTTAGGTTTTTGAAGAAGTTCTTGGGTAGTAAAGCTGAGTAGCCGGATAAGCTGTTGTCTGGGCATGCCTTTACCGCACTCGATGAGCCAAGAGAGAGTATAGTGGAGCGCATGGTGGAAACTAATAGGTTGAGACTCTACTACAAACTTGACTACCGAATGCTGAATAACACTGTTCGACTGTTCGGTAGTGTCGAATTCATAATCACCCACCTTTTTGAATTTGACTTCATCCTTAATTTCTGCCTGGGTAAAACGGTTCCTCTCAGTACCCAAGGAGTTAAGAATAACCGCCTTTGCTGCGGTTCGAATTGCCCTGCAAACAGGATCCGTCAATTCACCAGGAGTCCATTTAAAAGACTCGGAGAATTGCCTACAAAGTCGATTGATTTCTCGGGTTATTAGAGACGCACTAATCCAAGCATCCGTTTCATACTCCACATGCTCGCCAACAGCCCTGACATTAGGACAAATACCTTGATGGAGTTTGACCAAGTCCAAGAACTGCAGCATGTATCTCTCCTCTGTGCGTAACTTTTCTTGTACGTGCTCTGAACCAAACAGATATTTCAGATCCATGAAGAAATGGTACATTCGACGGTTGGTCACAGATCCTGAGTCGAAAGATAATGTGGCATTTGGGAATATTTCATACGGATGTCCAACCTGTCGTGTGGTTAAGAAGGTATACAGAATTGCCATTAAATTGGTTAAGAAATTCCCTCTTTCCACGATTTCGGCAGTGATCGATGGCGTTGTCAACATTTGCAAAGAGATGTTGATAATGGAATGATCTGGTTCCCTGTCGGCAATCAAGTAAAGTTGCGCGAGAGTAGTGTAAAGACCTGCAAAACGTAGACCAAGCACACGTTTGAACTCAGGAATCGATACCACGGTCGAGATGTAGAGCTCACGAAGATCGACTCGAACTTTTTTCCACATCCTCAAATCAAATAAAATTAGCCAGTCTAATCGTAGCTTATGCCACAAATCTTCATGTAATGGTACTGATTCCCTGTCGGTATAACCAGGAGGACTTTCAAGCCAATACCTAGCTGGTTTTGCTATTTCTTTTTCTACTAGATTCAGTGGAGTCTTCGGAATTTCCATCTTGGCTTTCGCATACAGGTTGTCTGATATAAGAGGTTGCATTTCCGCAGTATCAGAATCCGATGGCGTAAGGTCACGATCCCTAGTAACTCTCTGAGGTGGAGGAGGTGGTGGCGGCGGAGGTGGATATCCGGCCATAGTAGCTTCTTGTACCTCTAGTGCCTCATCGTCTGCTCCGATCATGTTAACATCTCCATCATTATCAGTCTCGGCTTCGGCTTCTGGTTGAGCAGCGGTAGCTAAAGCTTGTTGTCTCGCCTGTTGAAAAATTCTCAACGCCTCGGACTCAAACTGAACTAATTCCACCTCGTCATCACTGGGACCATCTTCATCGTCATCATCAAGCGCTATATTGGCTTCATTGAGCTCATCATCATCATCATTCTCATTTTCGTCAGATTCCGAATCGGTAGCAGCGGCCGCGGCCATTACCGCCATAGCTTGAGGCTGGCGGTCTCTCAAAATATGTCCGAAAACTCGACTTTCAACATCTGACCACAGATTCTCCTCCACTTCATGGTCATCGATTCCATTCAATCCTATGTCAGCGTTGCTTGCCTCACTTCCTCGGTTCCACTCTTTAAGCATCTCTTCACAAACAACTTGTCGTAATATGTTGTGATCTGGACCGACGCTACAACCAGAAATATCGCTAAGCCATTCGATGATAGTTCCACACATCTGCTCTCTGAAAGTATCCCGAGCAGAACGAATAGTGACCGTGACTTTAATCTGTTCGACAACCTTTGAAACCCGCAACAATTGGTCGATGTCCGTACTATATTTAATAACACTTCGGCCAATATCGTCAGTTTCATGTGCTCGCCGCAAGCCCTCCGCATTTGTTACTTTGCAGGCTCTTGCCACCTGATCTCGAACTTCATTGACAGTATGCTTTTCGTCATTCCACAAAAGAAGTGCATATTCGCATTCATCCTCAATGATATCTCCGTTATAGTATGAAGATGTCAATCGCGACCTCCTCTCATCCAACTGTATAGACTCCTTTGATTTAGGCAATCGTAACTGTTCTGGCGAACATGATATAACATCACAAATATAATCAAAAGCCCTCCCGATGGTCATTTGTATGCTTTCCAACAATTCCCCTGGCAGACCCGCTGCCTTACCCTTGTCTTCACCTTCGCCAGGTCCGTATGCTGTATGTATCGAGCAATGGACTGGTAGACGCCAGGCCTCTGGATCTCCACAGTCGCAACATCCACTGTTCCCCAATGAGACACTCACATATACCATATGTCCCGTATGATCAGATGAATCGTAACATCGACTGCAGAGTACGCATGTGTCATCGGAACTACAGGTTTTACATCGATATGTAGCTTCTCCAGTCTTAAATATATGTCCGCAAACCTTCCCTCTAGCCGCCTCTGTAAATTCGTCGCCATCTGTCCCTCCTTGCGCTTTTCTCAGTTTCCATGCCTCGTTGATCGATGGCCTCGAATCCTCTGGGAAGAAAAGGTTTAAGTATTCTTTTTGTCCGCCGGCGAGTGACCAAAAGAGACTCTGAAGTAGATCGCGTTCTGCCTGCTCTGTGTATCGATTCTGGTGAACGCGGGGCAACGTTTTGAGAAAGTCACAGAGCTGCCTTGAGGGCATAGATTGTTCCGCCATGACGCCTGGGAACTGGGTAGATGGAGTTCCTGTCTCCTGCATAAATTGGGATGTTCTTATGATATCACGTTTGTGGTAGGTTATGCTTGTTCATCGATAAAGAATCGTTTTCGTGTCGCAGTTGCCGCAATTGAGGTGAGGCGAAGGGTTGGAAATGGAAATAAAATCGAAACTCCTTAGGCTTGAATACTGAACAGTAAACTATATTGAAAGATAGATAAACTCTGATTTATACTGCACAATATGACTCCTCTGCGCCTAGATGTGTAATCATGTAAAGGTTTTGTTTTACTTGTGGAAGATGAATAGACTGTGGCGGGGAAGATTCCCGTTTCATGAGCTCCCACAAAGATCAAGGGCCAACAACCCAACACCTGATGTCTGAACTGACAATCCACAATTGAATGATCCGTCGGGCTTGAATAAGGTGTCAATTTCTAGAATTGAAGTTAGGTTCACTAGTTGAACTTGGGTTCAACGTTAGATGCAAATAAAAGATTCTTCTTAAATTTCTGAAGTATGAATGGATGCCAGAAAATCAAAGTTGAAATCCACCTCCTGCCAAACTCCCTGACATAACATTCACAAGTATCAAAACCTCTAATTGCCGCAAATCTTTGTGACTGCCGATTCTCACATATATTCAACCCTTTAATTCCAACAAACAGTATGGAGGATAGTCGGAGATAATGTCATCGCAGTACTGGTCTTTGTAATCTTGCTTTTATGCCTGAACAGTGCTACAATCTCGAATGTCTTTTATACACTTCCATGAAAGCGCCCTGCCCAATACTGACGCCGCGATTCTTTCCTCTAACATCCCCTGTCCCCATGAAGCGCCTATTCACTCTCCTAGCATTTTCCTGTCCCATAGACCACCTATTCGTCGTCCGCAGCCTCAACATATCTCGAACGGATGTCTTTCCATTGACGCTATGCATATCCATCAGCACATTTCCTTCCTATATCCCCTGGTAGAATAACTTACGCCCTTGTTTATAGAATCCCAAACTCTATCTGTGATTGAATCATATGCCCTATCATGCATTAGTTCCCTATTTCCTTTCCATACATTCCGAGTATCCAAGGAAACATACATTTCGAATCCAAAGGCAGAAGCGAACACGGCACCGAGGAACACGTAGTTCTTTCGGAAGAGAAAGCTAAATTCCAACAATCATTAGCCCTTCTATTTCCTCATGTCTTTCCGCCAATAGTAGTTATGTCGTGGTGGGCGCATCGAGGGAGGGCAACTAACTTGTAAAGAGGACGGCTTGCGGAAGGCTACGATTGTGTGTATCAGCAAAGCTCTGGCAGCTTTAAGGATAGCTCATCTTGTAAACATACCATGGCGAATTAATCAGTTCTTTTCGCAGATCGGTAGGGACAGCTTATCGAGTGAAATGATTCCTAGAATTGAAGTTGTAGGCAATCGGACGAATTTTGGCTTCCCCGGCACAAAACAACGTAAAATCCCGATGGTCATATCGACTCGCTTTTGATTGGTCGAAGTCGTTCATCTGTACTCTCTTTCAATTGGTTAACACTTTACGTGTGACAGCCTCATGAATTTTGACCGTTCAAGCAAAGTTAAAGTTCAAGTTTACACGTACTTGAATCCTCCACCCTTTTTTGAATTGGACAGATTGAATCAGCGTATCTATGCACCTATAGATATTGTTATAACACAAATTCTAGAACCATTCACAAAGGGCGCCGTCCCTCAATCTAAAAAATGCCCTCCGTACCCACTCCCTCCAAAGCCGGTATCGTCGAAACTCAAACAGGCGATCGTCATATCCCCTCATCAACCCGCGCCGACGGCACAAAACGAAAAGAAATCAAAATCCGTCCAGGATACAAACCGCCCGAGGATGTCGAAGTATACAAAAACCGCACCGCAGAAACATGGAAGAATCGTGGTAGCAGAGGGCCACCCGGCGCAGAGGGTCTAAAGGATGATACCAGTACCGCGGGATCTGCAGCCAGCAACAAAAATGCAAAGAGGAGAGAAGCGAGAAAGAAAGCTGCTGAGAATTCCAAAGAAGGGAGTGGTGAAGTGAAAGGAAGTCAGGCTGATAATTGGAGGGACGGGAAAAAGGATGTTGAGGTTGAAAAGAAGGAAGAGGTTGATCCCGAGGCAGAGAGAGAAAAGAAAGCAAGGAATCTGAAGAAGAAGTTAAAGCAGGCTAAGGATCTGAAGGAGAAAAGTCAGCAGGATGGTGCAAAATTGCTGCCGGAGCAATTTGCGAAGGTTATTAAGATTAATGAGTTGATTAGGGAATTGGATCTGCTTGGTTTTGACGCTGATGGCGAGCCGAAGGCCAAGGATGATGTGAAAGATATTGCGGCAGCGGCAGAGACGTTATCTTTGGAGGATACGAAGGAGTGATTTTGATTGTTTGGTTTCGGTTTGAGCAACATCATTTTACGAACGGCGTTATGTCTGAATGTAGGGATGGACAATGGGTGGCATTTTTGGCGCTTAAGCGCATCGGGAGTTGTACAATATGGGTAGACAGATCTCATGATCACGACGTAAAACTTATGAAGATAGAGATTTCTATTTTTCTATTTCTATAGAATTCTTTCTAAACAATTCCGTTCGCCTTGTTTGCGGCATCAGCTCTAGATAGACAATCTTCCACTACGTCCCAAAATCTCTTAATATCCAAGCTTCTTGGAATCTTAACACCCTCCTCCCCTTCAGGGAGTAGTTTGACAATAGTTCTACCTGTTTCCGACCCTTTCTGAGCATCGTCATGACTACCCTCAGTAACCACCTTAACCTCGAATCTCTCCCTCTTGCCTCCCTCCTCAAAATCATAGAAAGGAATCTCGGCACCCAAAATTCCATCCATAATAACCGCTACGGCAAGCGGATCATGCAAAGGCGGCCCATCACTCATCCCAAAAACCCTATCATAAGTAGCTGCAAAAAACATAAGCAACTCCACCAACATCGTCCTCAGCGTACTCTTCTCTCCCCCATCCTTTCCACACTTCAACATCTCCTGCACCTCCTTTGTGGCCAATACCTGATGCGTAATATCCAGTGGAATAAGCACAGCCTTCTTCTTTAAAACCTCGTGTTCGAATATGAATGCCGCAGCTTCGGGATCAACTAAGATGTTGAATTCGGCCCAGATACTCCAATTTCCTATCCGTTCTTTGTGGTCTACTCGCCCTAAAACTGCGTTTGTGAAATCGTTTCCGACGGAGCCACCCATGATACTTAATCCCTTGATATGCGAAGCTAATGCCTCAAATTTTTGAAAGCATAAGGCAATATTCGTCAACGCACCCGTAGCAACTACCCATGCCGAGCCGGGTGGCGTAGCTAATAATGCTTTAGCCATTGCATCGATAGCCGACTCATCAACAGGTCCTTTCGCAGGTATCGGTAAAAGATTTGTTCCTTCCAACCCAGATTCCCCATGGATAGCAGGAGCATGAACAGCGGGACGTACTAATCCGACTCCAGAACCCCGGTAGACCGGGATATGGGTTGCGGACATGGCTGTAAGAAGAGAGGTCGCATTGTAGGTAGTATGATTTATAGAGGAGTTCCCGTGGACGGTGGAGATACCGAGGAGGTTTAGAGAGGGATGGTAGGCGGAGAGAAGAATGGCAAATGCATCCTATTTATTATTTAGCTATTCTCCTTCATCTCATCCTCAACAAATTCTATCTTCCTGGATAACTTTTGATGCCACGAGGATAGATCATGTGACTCCATGATTTCCAAATCCTTTGCATCTTGCATAATGCACAGCTACCTAGCTTTAGCCTCCAGATGACGAATATAAGACACTTTCAACATGCATATCTCCAAACAGATACGAAGATATAAAACTTACATCGTGGCCTATGCAGGAGTGTTAGCAAGCGGAGAATTTCGATGTCGCGGTGGTTTTTGATTTGATTTTGTTTGATTTTACGTACCTGGATCGCAATCCAACCAAACATTTATTCTCTGCGCTTCGGATCCCATACTTCCCATTTTTGCGATTTCTTATGGTATGTACGCACTCTACGTATACTTGAGAATATCCAGAGAGTATCTAGGAGTTCTTAAGCAGAAAGTAGTGATGTAAAGATTAGGAGGATGTTGCCGTTTGAGAAAAGTGGGATCGAGATTAGGTAAGCGAAGTGATCGACTTGACTAAAGGATTTTCTGTTAGATTCATGATGTTAATTGATGGTCACAAACATTGATGCAAGTCATTTCTTTGCAGAAGTGAATTTAAAACCGGCCATTTTTCCTCTGTTTATCACTGTAGTGCAGTTTTAGTTATGAATACCACCGTGTACTAAATTCAAGTATGATTATTCCACCACCAGTCAAGTGAGCCTCATCACAAATCTAAGTAAGATTGCCGGTACCGATTCCCTTTCAGGATGTGTATAAATTTATTGTATTGAGATGTAAGATCTTATAATAGCTGCGACAAGCATCGATCTGCGTCAAAATGTTAATGGATGTCCAATAATTCATGAGTTATCTCGCTCCAAGTAGAGCATGAAAATCCTCCCCCTTTTATTGGTGGTTACACGAAAATTTGTCACTTATATACTTTTTTTGTGAACAATATTTTAAAACTTCTATTTTTGGGATGATATCCTTGGGCTACAGTTTATTGCAACGTTCTAATACATTTTAAGTGTAATTTTTTTAATTGGTGTTTTGGTGATTTTGAGGACAGTGTGGAATGTTCTTTGAGAGTGCTGGCGGGAAGTTATTTTTGTCTATATAAATTAATGGTTTATGGTGTAATTTACCAGTTTGGTATGAATGTATATGTCATCATATAGGTGGATATCGAAATAGTCCCAATATTGGCTACGAGGCCGAGCCCTCAGACCTGTTTTCCGTGACATGAAACAAATATAAATTTCCAGTAGGATGAGAGTATGGGTGTTCAACATGTCTTCAAACATTGAAGTTATGATGTAGCATACTATTACGTGCAGACGAGCAGCCCAAGTCGTGGTTGCCTGTAGATCGAAATTAGAGAGAAAATCTGAGGTATGCCCGCGAGACGACCAAGCTTCCATCTACCTCAAATGTCTTGCATCGCTTTTACACGCAGAAATACCCACAATCGTACGTCGTTATCTCCAAAATGACACCACTGAGCCGCGCATTGCCTGTTGATTGATCCACTCTCCACAATAAGCTTGCCATTATTGATGGAGGAGGTATTATATCATGAAACAACCACAAAGCTGGAAGTGAAGGTCATTCGACTCATTACCGACAATCCACTCGACACCGTTGATATGCCGTACATGGAACGGCCAGAATACTGGAAGCACGGATCTAGCGTCCTTATTCTACCCATTCTCAACCCTGTTGGTGAAGTGGAGATGACAAAATGACCCAAAGAGTGGATGTGAGGGTCTAGTAATCGACACGTGGCGCACATGTTCTTCTACACTACCAAGGGCCGTTCTTTTTACATGCTTATTCGAGACAAACAGCAAGACATCCAATTACCAAAGGCTGCACTATGATCCCAAAGAAGGTTAAGCTCTTATTGCAGGGGATCAGCTACTTCTGATGAGTGGTGGACGACAGTTCTAGCGGCATACCAAAGAGCTAGAAAGAAGCTAGAAGCACTTTTGAGGTCTCCGAATTACCTGCAAGACATGGGAAAAAGGCTTTTCCAAGTTGGTGGATGATATGGCAGCAAGAATGAAACTCTATGATAAGTTGATAACTGATCAAAACCGCATCTCATTCCTAGTAGCGTTTGAAAACATTTTGTTCCCCTCCTCGGCTTCTTCCCGAGACACAATGAGCAATAACCTCTGACTTGCATCAGTTGGAACAACAGGCAGAACAAGACCCCACACGAAGCCACGCGAGAAATGATCAAA
The DNA here is from genome assembly GCF_000146945.2 of Sclerotinia sclerotiorum 1980 UF-70. Lineage (NCBI taxonomy): Eukaryota > Fungi > Ascomycota > Leotiomycetes > Helotiales > Sclerotiniaceae > Sclerotinia > Sclerotinia sclerotiorum. Next base: position 286,963 of record NW_001820812.1, on the reverse strand, counting down.
AGCTGCACCTCATTATTATTGCGACATGACCTTCTATGACCGGTAGACTAGCTAGTCCTAGTACTAGCCTTGCTTACATCGATCAAACCCCACAAAATCTATTTCTAGTTCCTCGCTCCCAATAAGATCCGATTTTGGGTCATACTATATGAGGCATGAAGTTCAGACGAGTCCTGGTAATAACATCTTCTACATACGATATGGATCGAATACTTAAGGCGAAATACAAAGCTTTTCTGCTGTTTTACCAATTTCAAGCTTCACTTGTTACTTAATTCGATTCTATCAACTCTTAATTTGAACTTCATTCTTCAAAGTCTGTGCATGAGACGAGCAGGGCTCTCAAAACTATTCTTTTATATCCCTTGAAGCTAGTGCCATCGCCGCATCGAAAGGACTTATCCGATATCACCCCATTCATACACAGCAGTTTCTCCCACTTCAGAAAAATTACGGACTTCTTCCAAACGGAGATTTACGTACCCGGTAATCTCGGAACTTTTCCTCCTTAGCTTGCTTCCTACCACAACTCACATCTCATCAAAACCTTCAATCAATTGTTCCTATCCCTGTCTTCCTCCTTTCCACCTGCATTCTCCTTTGTCCCGCTCCTCTTTCCAAGCTCCGATTTCCGCACAAATTATGTGCATCCGCCATATTCATCCCTTTCCCTCTCGATACTGCCAATCTCAATTCATCCCTCTTCAACCAATACACCCACCCAAACATGTCATTATTAAAGAAATTACTTTTTGTCCTGGTTCGTTGCTCCTCTCATATATATACACACATGAATAACTGCATCGCCCCCCTCCCCTCCCTATCCCAACCTTTCCTCCCCGAACCCTCTATCAACACCCATCTTCACAATCAACAACAAAAATCAAAACAAATTCCCAAACCATACCCGCATCCTAAAATCTCCACTCTAACACTACTATCCCTAGGCTACAATACCTCAAATTACCTAAACTGTCCCCGCGGCCTAGAAGAATTAGTATGGGAAGTTTGGACATCCGAATCAGTTTGTGCAGATTGTGAGATTGCTTTTGGGGAGGGAATCGGAAGGTTGAGTTTGAATTGAACTTTGATGGTGAGAGGGAAAAAAGTTTGAAAGATAAGGGGGAGAGAAATGCAGGTGGAGATGGAAATAGGGGTAGAGGATAGGGGTTGGAGTGTAATGTGGAAAGTTCGTTTGGTGATCTTATCTGTGGATTGGGAATTGAGAATTGGGAATTTACCGTGGGCTAATTGATATAATTACGGGTTTAGTTTCTGGGATTTTGGTGGGAAAGTGTTGGGGGCTTTGCGCAATGGTTCTGGTTTCCTGACTGAGAGATTTCTAGGAAAGTGGTTGTCGGTCGAATACGAAATTAGACTTTCCTATTGCGTGTGACGGAAAAGTCGTAAACGGAGTCAATTCAATTACTTAGAATCTAAAACTAAAGAACTAAGAAGATTCTAAGTAAGAAGGTCTTTATATACAGGGCTAGTGCACGTGAGCCACTAGTGGGATAACAACCGTCACGTAACATTGCGTAACTTTTTATTTATTTCGACGAGTCTACAGTGTTGCGGCTTGTATCACGGACTTTTCCTTTTTTCTCCTTTATGTTATTCATCTCATCTCTATCCTCTTAATTAAGCAAGTTGTTTTCCTTTTCTATTAAGATATTTACTTTTTTTGTCAAGAGATTTCTTTTTTAATCTATATTTTATTTTCATTTTTTTATAATGTTAATTTACTAAAAAACCTAATATAATTTAATGAAAAATATCAAATTTTCTTTCAATATCTATTTTAGAATATTTCTATATAAGATATATAATGTTAAAGTGAATGGTTCCTGCGTAGCACGTGCACAGGGCACTAGTCCTATTAGGACTAGATTGAGAAGCTCTCTGTAGAATAGAGACAATGTGTGATTCATATACAAGACCAATATAGCCTCAGTTCTGCCCTGTCAGCTTCCCACTATTCCCTGTGTAAGTTCATTCCTTTTAACATATAAGTTTCTTTTAATTAACTTTTTATAATTTTGAAAGATTTTTTAAATTAAAAAATGTAAAAACTTTATTTACATTTTTAATTAATTATAATTAAATACTCTTTCTAAACTTTACAAATAAGAACTATTGAAATTTATTTTTGAATGAAGAATCAACATCTTGTTTTCTGTTTACTGATATAATTATTATTATATGTTAAAAGGAATGACCTTACACAGGGAATAGTGGGAAGCTGACAGGGCAGAACTGAGACTATATTAGGCTTTTATATGAATCACACATTGATTGATTGATTGATTGATTAAATTAACGTCTACACTGAGTCTATGACTATCTAAGACGGCTAGGAGCTTTGTAGGCTTCTAACAATAGTAAATGGAGGGTGGCTGGCCTTATTCGACCGTAGCTAATACAGGTTGGGGAGATTGAAAGCCTCAATCTTCTAATGTTTGAATGGGGGAAGTGAAAACTAATACTAGGGAACCAAGCCCGCCTTACAGATACTCTCGTATTCAAGTAAGAGGAATAACAAATGAAATTTGACATTGGGGTGATTGCCCAAATTGACCAAATTGACCAAATTGACCAAATTGGCCATAACTGATCAATTCAATCACAATCTTCCGGTCCACCCCCTTCTTCTCCGCCTTCTTCCTCTTCTTCTTCATGCATTCTATTGAGATGCCATGATCTGATGGCTATTCTCGTCGCCTCGATAAATTCGAGGGTCTTGATGATTCCTGCTTTAGTATGAAGCAGATATTTCATAATAGGTCGGACTGTGGGGTTATCCTTATTGAGGGTTTTCCTTGTCATTTTATATAAAGGACAACTGAGCAGAAGATGATCAGGAGATTCCTTTCCCCCACATCTACATTGTCATTAGAGGAGATACCGAATCGTTTCAAATAAGATTTGAAGTATCCGTGTCCAATTTTGAATTGGAACAGAGCACAGATTGTGCTTCTTTTAATGTTTCCTGGAATTCTGATTTTTGAGCTGATCTTCCAGGGGTAGTTTCTTGAATATGTTGACGATGGTTGATGAAAGTTGTTAGTGTTAAGGATAGTTATCCAGTTCTCTGATTTCATTCTTTTTATATCCATTCCAATGGAGGCATAACTGGTTTCGTGAGATGAGGATGGTATTTTGGTCGCCTCTTTTGTAAGAGAATCAGCTAGCTCATTTCCTTGTACAGATGTATGTCCAGGGACCCAATTGAGAGAGATTTCGGCTCCTTTATTTTGAATAGCTTCCGCAGCTTTTATAGCTTTGATTTGACATGATTGACCAGGTAAATCGGAGGGGGTTTTCAATTGGAATAATCCTGCTTGATTATCTGAGTATATCTTGAACTTGTTTCCTGGTTGGGCTATTGAATTTGTGTATTCGATCGCTTTAACAACTCCTAGGAGCTCCTCATTATAGATAAGCTGATTCACATCTATATTGATAGTCTCTTGATGAGAAATTCGGCTATTTGGTAAGATGACCGCTATCCCGATTCCAATCCCTATTCCCTCTAAAGTGGATGAGGCATCGGTGTATATTGTAATGGTATTTTTGCACCTATATTTGAAAGCCAGATTGTGAATTATCGCAGCTTCTTCTTTTCCTAATTTGCTGATATTGACTTTATATGGAACTTCTTTCTTTCAAGGAGGAAAGTAGAAATGATGGATTCCTTCCAAAGTGAGAGGATCGAAGTCTTTCTGAATTGAATTTTTAATCTTTTCGAGTTGAGTAGGTTTTAATTGCTTTCTTTGAGGGGTTGCAACTACATCTTGAATCTCCTTTTCTGTAGCCAGCTTTGTAGCTACTAAATTGACAAGATGAGAAGGCGAGATTTTCAATAATCTAAATGCGTATTGTTTGATTCCAGCATTTAGCCGTACTTCTGGAGGGCACAATGCGGCTTCTATTTCCATTGGTTTTATTGGTGAGGTTTTGAATACTCCTAGTGTTGGTACGAGAAGGATACGGAAGACGTAGCACCCACGGATTATGTAGGTCCTGTATGTCTAATTGTATTCTGTCTAAAAAGCTAGCTACATATTGAAAGTGGTAAGTCTTATATAGACTTACTAAAAGAGCTAGTCTCTTTCGCGTTCGCTTAGTTCTTTATTACAGTAGTAATTGAATTGAAGTCATTCACTTCGTTCACACACCTAGGATTTTTCGAAGGGCGAGGTTTTGCAAGGATTGAAGGATTTTCTTGAATTGGTTTTGCCCTTTCCACTATAAAATTGAACTGTAGTCAGCTATACTGGTGATGTATGCTATATAGAGCTGTCTTATTGCCTTGGGACTAAGGCCTTTTTCAGAATTAGCAAGTCTAATTATTCGGTAGAATGAGGTTTTAGCCTGGGTAGCTCGGATTGTGACATGTTGTTTGAAACTGAGGCCAGGGTCGAACCATATGTCTAGTCATCTGACTAGTGTTGAGAATTGAATTATCTCCTCGTTCAGAAGCTTGATTGAGGCTGTCTTCGTATCTTTGGATATAGAGAAGTGTATTAGTTCCGTCTTCGCTAGATCAAATTGAATAGCATTTTCTTTGCCCAGATTATATATCTGTTTAGTTGCTCTTTCGAGGGAGATGATGTTCTTTTTCCAGGATATTGAAAATGTTGTTAAAGCTATATTATCTATATATGAGAGATATTTGATTGAATTTGCTGAGAATAGATCTCGAATATAAATTAAGAAGAGAATTGGCGAAATAGAGCTGCCTTGGGGGATCCCAGTATTGATCGGTTTGAAAGTTTCAATTTGGCCATCGAATGAGAGCTTGAGTAGCCTTTCCTTCAAAAAAGATGAGATCCAGACGATTAGGCTGGTTAGAAGGTTTAGATTCTTGCAGATATCTAATAATTTGTTCATAGATATATGATCAAAGGCGCCTTTAACATCCAGGAAAAGAGTTGAGGTTTTCTTTTTGGATCTTGAATTTCTTTCGATTTCGGTAGTGAGTAAGATTGCTGTATCGATAGCTGATTTCTTTTTTCTTTCATTCATTTAAGAGTAATAAAGTAATTGTGTAATCTCCACTAAGTAGTTAAGCCTTTGAGCCAGAATTCTTTCACTTATTTTGCTAAGGCAATTTAGTAGGGCGATAACTCTATAAGCTTTTGGGGCCGAGTAGTCTGATTTTGAAGGTTTCTTGAGTATCGCTTCAATGGCTTGTTTCCAGCAAGAAGGATAATAACAAAGGTTGATAAGATGATTGAAAAGGGTAAAGAATGCTTTTGGTATTGCTTTGTATACTTGAATAATGATATCTTGAGTAATCCCATCGGGGCCAGAGGTCTTTCCTTTGATTTTTGCAAAGCACACGTTTAGGAGTTCGCTCTTTATAAGATCAGGCTATTCTCATTTCTTAGATTGTTTATAGCTTTCCCAATTGGGCAATGAAGTGAATAAAGGAGGAGGAAATAGGGTCGATCTAAATGCAGAGTATTTTCCCTCGAAAGAATTTTCTAGTTTAGAGGGATTGGATCGAATATTCGGGATTCGTTCGATTTGTATATCTTTTGTATATGATATTGCCTTGAATATAGATTGGGTATCCTCTTTTTCAAGGAACTCATTCCAATAGTTTTTCTTTGCTGTTTTAATAGCTTGGAAATAATGATTCTTAACTGATTAATAGATTTTCTTGAATATATCGTTTTTCGGGTAAAGCTTGGTGTTCTCAAATGCATTAGAGAATCGTTTTCGAAGGGCTTTCAGCTTTAAGGACTATCAGGGTTTAGCTCTTTTTGTGGACTTGATTCTCGGTATACTGGTTTCAACTGAATAAGTGATTATTTGGGTGAATTCTTTTGCAGTATCATCCAATACTTATATATATTGGCTCTTATCGAGAAGAGAATCAAGAGAATTGGATTCTAAGGTAGCGATATTAAGGTATTCACTCGAATTTAAGATAGTTGATATCGATATTTTCGATTTGAGGGTATTCGCGAATTTTTCCTAATCCGCCAGTTTTATGTTGAATCTTGCTGGTTGAGCTATGTTCATTGTACGGGATGAAGTGCTCTTTACTTTAAAGAAAATACTTAAGTGATCTGATCCAAGATCAGAGGGAACTTACTAATCAGTGATATAGGGAGATACTGAATCTGTAGCTAAAATAAGGTTTAAGACACTTGGATTTGTTATATTTGTTCGATAAAAGATGCTTGTACCTGATTCGTTAAATAGAATGAGATTGTGATCCTCAAATCATTCGGTGAGTAGATCAGCATTTGAGCTTTTGTTAGAGAAGGGGTCCTATCAAGGGTGATAAGAGTTGAAATCTCCTACAAGGATAATGTAATGAATAAAAGGGGTATTGAAAAGGTATCTTTCGATAATATAGCCTTTTTCTTTGGCTTGGTCCGCTTTATTGTAGATATTGATGAGTTGTATTATATGGTTTCCTTGAGTGATATCAATAATTTGAATATCTGGATCATTTGGAGAGTTGGGAGCTAAGGCTATTAGCGGTTTGAATCCTTTTGAAATGTAGATCATAGTTCGGGGACGCAGGTTCGAAGGATTATTTGGGAGGAGTTGAGAGAAGCTGGAGTGGACAATAGATCTGGTTGAGGAGAAGTCTTTTTCAAAAATCATAAGGATCCAGGGTTCTTGAATGATTATAAAATCAATTTTGAGTTCTAAAACAAGTTGAAAAGCATTTTCAATTGTTTGAAGGCTCTTGTTTAGATTGATTTGAAGAATGCGAGTATTGTTGTGCAGCATTAGTTGGATTTCTTGATGGTTGATAGATATACTTCACATACTTTCGAATTAGCTTTGTATTCTCCTTTGCAATTAACACATTTGACATTTAGATGTTGATATGATTTGCCTTTTACTTGGCAGATTATACAGAAATAACCGATTGTAGCATGATTATTATTGCAAAGTCTACGAATTGAAGGTTTTTTGCAAAATGATTCATTATAGCTAAATCCTTAATATCTATTATATTGAAATAAAGGAATAAATAAATAAAATCTTTCTATTCTAACATTAATACCTACAATATATAGCCTTTTCTGAATAGCTATATATGCTTTTTTTTTGTGTAGCAAATGCAATAACTATTGCTTCATCTTGTTGTTTGGCTTTCTTGAAGGTATTAGTAAACCAATAAGAAGTATTTATAATACTGAGCCCTAGATTGAAGGTGTTGACTTCCTCTTTGATTAGGTCTATACCTTTCAGACCTGAGAATTCCTGAATTAGGATTTTGTGAATGATGACTTTATGCCAGGGTTTATCGATTTGTATTCTTTCGGCATCAAGGATTTTGTCCCAGATCTCCTTCTTTTCGATCAGGAATTATATATTGAAAAAATTATTAATGATTAATATAAAATTGTTACTCTTTGTAATAGTAATAGCTGAGATAATTGATCTATTGATTTCTGTTTTCTTAAAGGCTTTGTTGACTTTGTTTTTTATATTTAATAATGTAAAAAAATATAATTAATAAATAAAAGGTTTGATAAGGATTAATTATTTGTTTGAGATTTCTTTTTTTTTGTTCTGTAGTTTTCTATTTTGTAGGTTTTCTTTTTGTAATTAGGTTTTATTCTTTTAAGGTTTTGATAAAAATAGTATAATTGGGTTTGGTTTTAAAGGTATTTATTATAAGAGGGATTATATATTGGAGGAAATTTGAAAAGTGGTTGGCTTGCTTTTCGATCTGTTTGATAGCATTTTCTAGATGAGAGATTTGTAATGTAATAATATTTGAGGTTTTTGTGAGTTTTCCTTTTTTAAGATATTTACAAAATATTTCGATTAAATCTAGGACTTTCGATTGTTCTTCGATATCCTCTTTTAGGGAGACAACTAGAATGAATAGATTTCTAGCTTTTTGGATAGTTTCTTTTGGTGAGTTGATATGGGGCTCTGAGTGATTGGGTTATCGTCTTTGTTTGTTATTGAATTAAAATGTTGAGCGATTGATTAATGATTTGAATGGATCATTAAAGTTCAAGATATTATATTGGATTTGAAAATTGAAGGATTGAAAAGGGATAAGATTGGAAAAAATGAATAATAGATTATTGTTTTCTTTATAGGTTTGTTTAGTGTGGTTTTCTTGATATAGAGTGTTTAAGATTATTTCTGGGAAGTTCGATTGGGTGGTCTTTGTTATTGAATTCTCTTCATTTGTAATAAAGGGATAAAGGAGGTGAAAATTTCATATGTTTTGGATGTCGACAACAGTATCACAACAATTATTGGTTCAATTTCTTTGGGAACAATTGCATTCGATTGATGCTGATTTGTTTAGTGTAATGGAGATATAAAAAGGGTGTATTTCGAAAAATAATTTTTCTTCAAAATTTGTTGTGTGACTTTATATCAATACTACTGGCTGGATAACTGATGTTGTAGGCAATAGGGTGACATGAATGTGATATTGGGCTTTCTTTAGCTCTAATGTATGGTGCCTCACCTTCAAACAACCTGCTCTTTGAAGCTGAAGAGAAGCTCTTCTTTAGATGTCCATTGAACACAAGGCTTTGTTGAAACGCTTCTTCTGAGAGGAATTGTCCTTATTACCCAGCTTTCACTTCCACTTTATCTTTTGCACACATTCTTTAGTATCGTACGCAAGCATTAAGTCTTCCGGCAAACTCGCAATCGAAAATATGGTGGACAATGCCCGACTTTGTTTCCTCTTTGCTCTCATAGTCATAGCACTATGCATCCACATGGTCGTTCCCCTCAAGATTAAACGAGTCTCGAGCGCACCAGTTCGCATTCAACCAAAGATACCAGTCATCGGCCATATCATCGGTGTCTTATGGTACAAGAACGAATACTATAACATTTTGAGGTAAGATATGTTCCACAAACACTCCAGGGTTGATAGTAGGTTCTAATGGAGTGTTTTTCGCATCTTCATAGTCAAAAATTTGGCTTCCCAATCTTTTCACTCAGCATGATTAGCCAAGAAATTCATGTTATTGCTTCGCCTGACTTAATGTCACATCTTCACCGCAAACACAAAGCAATTTCACTCTGGCAGTTGGAAGGACGATTCACAGCACAATTAGCCGGCTTGAGCGAGTCGGGGAGAGACAGGCTCCTGGCAAATGTGTTCTTTGGCTCTGATACTTCAAGTTTAATGATTAAAGGGATAAAAATAATCCAAGGAGCTCTCTCTCCTTTAGGTGGCATGAAAAGAATGCTTCAGGTCGCAGCGCTGGCCACAAAGAATCGACTAGATAATCAGGCAACACCGGCAAGAAACAACAGAACCGATCTATTCGAGTGGGTACGACACGAATTGACCATCGTAACAACAGAAAGTTTGTATGGAGACGGAAATCCATACCGAGATCCGAACGTGGAGGCAGGATTTTGGTGAGTCGACATTACGCCACAGGCCATAGGAAGGATGACCACTGACATATATAGGTCCTTTTCAGAGGGTTCAATGAATCTGTTACTACCAGATTTCGTTTCGAACATTATAGCTACCAAAGCTTTGCGCGGTCGATATGCAGTCGAGGAAGGGTTTAGACGATATTTCTCAACCGGTGCATACCTTTCCGGCTCGGAGCTCATGAAAAACAGATACGAATTACTAGTGGATAAGACGGACGACAGCCACAAAGACCTTGCGAAACATGAGACGCTCAATGATATCGCTGTACTATCAAACACAATTCCTACGACGTTCTGGGTAATCTTCCACGTTTTTTCTGACGCACAACTCGTTGAAAAAATACGGACTCAAGTAGAGGGAATAACAACATCTGAGGTATCAGCTCAGGGAACTATCCGTAAAATCAACCTAGAAAAGCTAAACCAAGTACCAATAATATCGTCGATGATCCTAGAAACCCTGAGATTCCGATCGACAGGAACTGGTCCCCGTCTAGTCATGGAAGACACATTTGTCGGAAGAGATCAATATCTCCTTAAGAAAGATTCCATGGTGATCATTGCCAACAGGAGACTACACTTTGACAAGAACGCATGGGGAGAGACGGCTGATTCTTTTCAACCTGATCGTTTTTGCAGTAGAGTTCCTGCAAATGCATTTCGTGCATTTGGCGGTGGAGTCAATAAGTGCCCAGGTCAGGCTTTTGTCACACCTCTGATGGCGGCATTCATAGCAATGTTGGCTATGAGGTTTGATATAATACCTAATGGAGATGAATGGACTGACCCCGGTCAAGATCTCAGTAATATGTCCACGCAGATAGCTCCGCCGAAGAAGAGGTTTATGGTAGATATAATCCCGAGGGAAGGAATGAAGGATATAGCATGGAGTTGTGAGGTGTAGTTGCTTACTCTAGGTAGAAGGACGAAATTGGATGAAAATTGGCGGGATTTCTGGATGGTTGGAGTTAGTTTACATACACTGGTTAATTGAGTTCGACTTTGATCAGGAAATCAATGTAACTAAAAAAAAAATGCCTCAAATACATGAGATAGCTTCTTGTGTCGACATCCTGAGATGAGTGGTGTTAGAAGGCGGTGAGGTATTGCCGTGATCGCTAATCTGACCGTTGTCGACTCTGAGAGGCGCGATGTCTACAGCCTCAAGACTTGATCATTCCTGTAAGTTTTTTATAACTCACAACACTACGACCATGAATAATCAACAATTCCGAAAACTAGTTCTGGATACGCCTGCAAGACAGGCCTCCACAGGAGATAAGAATTCAAGTATTGGTGCAACTCCTAGACGAGATGGCTCAATACCTTCTGCACTTGGTTCTCGGATGCGAAGTTCAATACCTATGACACCGTAAGTTTTAAACAGTCTTCTTATATAACTTTATATAATGAGGGACTAACTAATATTCTAGCCGCTCAGTAGGTGGCGTTGATTTCGCACGTCAGGTGGCCGAACAACGAGCTCTAAACAATCCCTCACAGCCCAAGAAATTTCGTTCGGTCGCCGCACCTAAAGGTTCGAAACTTGCAGCTGGATATACCGATCGCACAAAGCAGCGCATCGATGAGGATGAAGATGATAAGGCCACTAGAGTCAAGGCATTAGAGGAGATGATGAAGCTACAACAGATTGACGAAGCTACATTCATAAAATTGAGGGACGAGATATTGGGTGGTGATGTTCAAAGCACGCATTTAGTGAAAGGGTTGGATTATAAGTTGTTGGAGAGGGTAAGGAGAGGTGAGGACGTTTTAAGTGGAAAGAATGACGACGAAGATGATGCTGCAGAAGGGGACTTAGATGACGAGTTTGAGAAGTTAGAGGATAAAGATGTTGTTGCTGTCGAGAAGGAGAAGAGCAAAAAGAAAGGGGAGATGGCACCACCTAGTTTGATTCCAGGAAAGAAAAGAACTCGAGATCAGATTCTGGCAGAGATGAAAGCAGCGAGGCAGGCGGCCAAGGAGGCGGCGCAACCATCTTTAGGAGCGAGGTTCAAGAAAGTTGGAGCTCCAAAATCTACGACTAGGATGGAGAGGGATGGAAAAGGAAGAGAGGTCCTAATAATCGTTGATGAAAACGGCAATGAGAAAAGGAAAGTCAGGAAAGTGCAGATTGAACCGGAAGCAGGGAAAGGAAATGGTCTGTTAATGCCGGACAAGGATGCGAAACCGTTAGGGATGGAGGTTCCAGAAATACCAAAAGAGCCGGAACCAGAGGAAGAAGACATCAATATATTTGACGATGCAGGGGATGATTATGATCCATTAGCTGGACTTGAAAATTCAGATTCAGATTCAGACACGGATGCCGAAGATGGAGAAGTTACGGAAGATAATCAACGGAAGAAGACTAAGACTCAAGATTCACACCAGGAAACAACTGCATCTGGAAATATGGCACCTCCTCCACGATCTGACAAACCTAGAAACTACTTTGGTGAATCTGAGCCTGCAACGACAGAAAACGAGAACAAGCCAAAAGCATTCAGTGACCCAACTATCCTCGCTGCTCTTAAAAAAGCATCTACCCTCAATCCTATATCAAAAGCCCCAGAAACAGCGGAGGAAGCAGCAAAGGAAGCGCGGCGGAAAAAGATGCTCCAACAGGATGATCGTGATATGGAGGATATGGATATGGGATTTGGAAGTAGTCGATTTGAAGACGAAGCTGATTTTGATGAGACGAAAGTCAAGCTTTCTGCGTGGGGTCAAGGAGAATATGATGACGATGGGAAAGGAGAAGGAAAATTTAAGAGGAAGAGAGGTTCTAAAAAGAGAAAGGGTGATGCAAATAGTGCTGCCGATGTTATGAAGATCGTAGAGAGTAGGAAGGCCGGGTCGTAATTATCATAGAATAACAAACAATTCTTCATTTATACCTACCTGGCTACTTTATCATGGATCCAATTGTAACATGGCATGAGAATTATACCAGCAGTTAATGGGAAGCCTAACGAGGTAAACTCCAATTAAATCACGTGCCTTCGCGTCGCGCTTTTTTGGTGATTTCAATTTCGTTACGCGTTCTCACTACTACCTTCCTACAGCTCTAAACCTTTGGTACTCCAACACAGCCACATCACCCGCAAGCAACGATGCCTCCTAGAAGATCTGGACGAAATGCTAATGCCAATGTCCCAGATATTCCAATAATTGAAACCACGGATGCTGTAAAGAAGAAGCGTGGGAAGAATATAAAGACTGAGAGTACGGAAGTTATCAATAAGGTCGAGAAGCCGATACCGAAGAAGGCTGCAGCCAAACAAACCAAAAAAGAAGAGTATTCGGGGGATGAAATTGATATTCTATATGAGGCTTCATTAAACGTTGTACAGCTAACAGGCAACGGTTCCGCTCACAAAGTAAAAGAAGAGGGTGTTGGAGAAAACGAAGGCACTGCTATCGGAGTTACAACGTTGAATGGTATTCCGGCTACCGGCAAAGACGAAGACGAAGACGAAGAAGAACCTATTGCCCTCCCAAGTCAAGCCACGGAAGGTAGAGAAGCAATTGTTTCGAAGGAGGAGGTTGTAGTGGTCACGAAACAGAAGTCCTCCGTGAAACGCAAACTGAAGGACGAGGACGAGGACGAGGACGAAGGGAAGGAAGAGCCTACCGCTGGAAAGAAGGTTACGAAGAAGAGGAAAACAAAAGAAGAGAAAGAGGCAGAAACTATGCCGTTAGCCGAACGTACATTGGTTTCAACTCTGAAGCAGGCTATACACATTGGAGCTCATGTTAGTGGTGCCGGCGGTAAGTGTAGCCCTCTTCAACGGTTCAAGGTTTAGTCTAATACAAATATCCTAGGCGTACATAATTCAATTAACAATTCATTACGTATTGGTGGTAATGCGTTTGCGCTGTTCCTCAAATCCCAGAAAAAATGGGTAAATCCTCCTCTAGCCCCCGAAGCTCGGGATCAATTTAAAGCTTTCTGCAAAGAAGAAAAATATGACGCTTCGAAATACGTTCTTCCACATTGTTCATATCTTGTCAATCTAGCGCAACCAGACGAGCAGAAAGCCAAGCAAGCTTATGATTGTTTCTTGGATGATTTAAAACGTTGTGAAGAGTTAGGTATTAAGCTTTACAATTTTCATCCTGGAAGTACAGGTGGCCATCCAAGGCCGGAAGCAATTGCACGTATTGCAGCCCAACTGAACAAAGCCCACAAGGCAACGAAGACGGTAGTCACATTATTAGAGAACATGGCAGGAGCTGGAAATGTGATTGGTTCTACATGGGAGGACCTTCGGGACATCATCGCTCTTATTGATGATAAATCCCGAGTTGGGGTTTGTCTAGATACTTGTCATACATTTGCTGCAGGATATGATTTAAGATCGCCCGAAGCTTTCAAGAAAACTATGGATGGATTTTCCAAAATCGTTGGATTACCATACCTGAAAGCTTTACACCTTAATGACAGCAAGTCACCGTTAGCATCAAATAGAGATCTACACGCAAATATCGGTACAGGATTTCTCGGCCTTCGAGCATTTCATAATGTTATCAATTTTAAACCTTTTCAAAACATGCCTATGGTCCTTGAAACACCAATCGAGAAAAAAGGTGCTAATGGGAAGAATATTGAAGATCCTTCAACATGGGCAGTCGAAATTAAGTTATTAGAGGGACTGTTAGAAAGAGATCCTGAAAGCAAGGAGTTCAAGGAAGAAGAGCAACGTTTACAGGACCTAGGAGCAGATGAAAGAAAGAAGTACCAAGATCAAGTTGATAAGAAGAAGCAAGAAGTTCTTAAGAAGGGGCAAAAAACTCTTGATTCTATGTTCAAAAAGGCACCAGCGAAGAAAGTCAAGAAGGGAAAGAAAGAGAGTGATGACGAAGATTCCGAAGGTGGCTGCTCACACTGAGCCATTCATGTCTCGCCGAAATCCACATTTGGGTAATGAGCTGAAGGACGGCATTTTGTATGATATTATATATTGATATAGATACACCATGAGAATTTTTCATACAGATGCGGAGAGATTCCGGTGGGTTGATCTCAATCGCGTGGGACCTGACTACAATATCGATTGGCCACTTCTTACAGTCTGACATATTAACCCGCTAATGTTATTAACAAATTAGAAATTTCCATTTTCTCCGAAACATCACATCATCACCTTTTTGGTCCACTTGAATGAAAGTTGCGAAGATCCTCAAAATTGATCTTTTTAGCTCAATCTCTTGGATCTACTAATGTAACTATGCGAACCTTTGACAGTAGGTATATGCTAATACCTTGCGATTGCAAAAGGTTCCCAACATCAACCATCAGGCGGTGGAGTCCATCCAATAGAAAGTGGTGGGGGCTAAAAATGAGGCGATGGAAGTGCGCTATCAGTGACGAGGCATTTTGATTATATCTCAATTACACTGGTTTCAAATCTGTTGAGAAGCCAACCCATGACCGATTTAGCCAGCTCCTGGTATCATGCAACGAGGAAGCAAACATATGGCGCCTCGCTAAAAGCTCGTCAGTCAGCCTCGATATCTACCTTTGTCCCACGCAAACATTTTCCCTTCATGTTTGCCAGTTTTCCCTGACATCAGTTATTTTAATTGGATCATCCATATTCATGTACAAAAAGATACCTGCGAAATATCTTCAGAATTGGCTAGTAACCATTGATTGCGCTGGCATATGGCAACTACATTTTCATTTTCGTAGTACAATAATGAACAAACATTAGCTATAAGTAAAAGTCAGAGTACTTCCTTTTCCACCCGAGAATCCTTCTCATAAGATTCTATATGCTTGATTTCTGTCTTCGTCTTTTCTGTCCGAGCCCTGGAAGAAAGAATAGGAGGGATCGATATATCAACCCTACTTCCTTCGCTCTATCCAAACCCCGTCGTCGATATCCAGTTCCATCTCCTGCATATCCTTTACCTGCACCAATATTTCGTCCTCCTGAACAAATTTATCAACAACCTCGTCCTATCAGTCCTGTCTATTATCCAGAAGAGGAGTTGGAACCTGAACCTGAGTTTTTGTTTCCTCAAAGATTTGAACGAGTGCCTTTTGAACCTATCTCGAGACGTGGGATAGATTCAGAAGTTCAACGGATTCATATTGTTGAGCCAGAGCCGGAAATTTATCTACCACTTCGTCGTCCAAGATCTTCATCAAGCCAACATATACATCTTGTTCGACAACTTCCGCCGCCATATATTACTTCTCCTCCGCCATCTCCTCCAACTCAACATATACACGTTTTGCCTCCTCCTGTTCTCCTTCCTCCTGCACCAAGAACTCCTTCTCCCCAAACTCGCCATATAAACATCTTGCCTCCTCCTGTTCTTCTTTCTCCTGCTCCGAGAACTCCTTCTCCACCACATACCCACATCCATCTCCTTGCACCTGCACCCGCGCCTGCACCGCCTCCCAGTCAAAAACTCGCTCTAATCCCCCCTTC
The DNA here is from genome assembly GCF_000146945.2 of Sclerotinia sclerotiorum 1980 UF-70. NCBI lineage: Eukaryota > Fungi > Ascomycota > Leotiomycetes > Helotiales > Sclerotiniaceae > Sclerotinia > Sclerotinia sclerotiorum. The sequence goes on along the minus strand of NW_001820812.1, from coordinate 271,109 downwards.
CCAAGCCCAAAAACAAAATGAATTTCCATCTTCACCCTCAGCACCCCCACCATCCTCACCCTCATCCCCATCCTCATCACCAGCACCAGCACCAGCACCAGCATCAGCACCGCCACCACCATAACCAACAAAACCACTATCACTCTCCCTCTCCCTGTACCTCCCGCTCACCATCTCCTCCACACCTCTCTCCTCCCCCGAAATTCCCGCACCACAATCCAAGAAACTACCACAATATCAATCATCAACCCCACAATCATCAACCACAAAATAATCAACCCCAAAACCATCAACCCCACAATCCAAACAACAACATAAACCACAATTCCCCAAACGCAAATAACATCCCCTTCGCAGATCTCATCCGTGATGTCCTCCAACGCTATCTCCAAATAAATTTACATCCAACAACTGCCGTTAGTATTGCGAGATTGATGGGAAGGGAAGATAAAGATAAAGATGATGATGGGGATTCGGATGGGAGTTTGAGGGATGGGAAGAAAGATGGGAAGAAGGGGAGGGGAAGAAGAGGGGGGAATCATAATAATTGTGGGGGTCGGAATGGAAATGGAAATGGGAATGGGAGAAGAAGAGATGGGAAAAATAAAAAGGCTGTTTTGAGTTCCAGTTCGGATTATGATTCGGATTCGGATACGGATTCGGATTCGAGTGGTACTGATGGAAAGGCTAAGACGGTTAGGGCGATAAATAAGGAGATTAGACGGTATATTTTCCTGTTTTATTTGTATCCCGTTTCTTTCTCTTTCATTTGTTTTCCTTTATGATCCTGATCTTCATCCTACCTCACATATTCACTTCTCCACCTCTCTACCTACCATCTCCCTCTCCCCTTCCATTCCCTAGCAAATCCTCTTCCCCTCCCTTTCACCACGATCTCATTTCCCTCACCCCCACCCCTAACCCAATATCCAACTCCCTTCACAAACCCACAACTCCCGCCCTCCTCCCCTAATCTTCCTCTAAAAAACCCACAATCTAACACCCCCTTCCCTCATCTAGCAAAAACCTCCCCGCGCACCTCGCAAACGCCCTCACTCCCCCCTCAAACCTAAACGCTGAAATCCACCCCAAAGTAAACGCATCAGGAAAATATCCCCCAGATTTCAATCGTCCGTTGAAAATTAGAGAGGTGATGGAAATGAACTGTTTGTTTCTTTCTTTCCCTTCCTCTTTTCTCTCCATCAATCACCCAATCATCATCACCCCCTCATCATTACCCAATCTTATAATCCCTCCTCAGCCTTTCCATCTTCGGAGTTGATGTATCTTTTGTTTTTAGAAAAAGTTGATTGAGAAATCAAAAACTTGATCAAAAACAGATTTACTAACAAGGCTTCATGTGATATTTATATAGTACATAAATTGGATAAAATCCTCTCGGCGTATGGTTTGTCGATATCGAATATTAATATGAATATAATTCCTGGTGCGCAGTATGGGAATTTTAATGCGAATTTAAATCAGATGCTTTTAAAGGGGAATGGGAATGGGAATTTGGGGGGGATTGCTGGTTTGTTGCCTCTTTTTTTAAAATTGTTTCTTCCTTCTCAATTCTTTATTTATAAGGTTTATCTTATTTTTATTTATTTCTCTTTTATGTATATTTCTATCTCCATCCCCCTTTTCCTCCTCATCCTCATCCCCATCCTCATGCCCTCATCTCAAAATCAAACTCACTAACTCAATCCCAACACCAACAGCACACCCTCATCCCCACCACCACCACCACCACCAAAACTCCCCCTCAACCCCCTGTCCCCATTGCAACACCCACCCCACCTCCACCCACCTCACCAAACAAGCCAAACTAGAAATTCTCTTCCAATTCCTCTCCGTAGGAGCTTTTCATCATCCTCATCATCCCCATCCTCAACCCCATCAACCCCATCAACTCCATCAACCCCATCAACCCCATCAACCCCATCAACCCCATTATTTCCCCCCAAACCCCCTCCCAAATCCAAATCCTCACCCGAATCCTCCACAAAATATCGCAGGATTATTGCTTGCTGGAGGAGTAGCGGGGCCGGGAGCGGGAGCGGGGGTTGGGATGGGAAATAAGAATAAAAATAAGAATCAGAATAAAAATAAGAATATTGGGTTAGTGGGTGGGAATGGTAATGGGAATGCAGGAAATGGAGGAGCAAATCAAAAACCGAATCGATTGAATAATAATAATATTGGGCTTGCGCGGGGGGTGGGGAGTGGGGTTAGGGGTGGGAATGGAAATGGGGTTGGAAGTGGTAGTGAGAGTGGTAGTAATTAGTGATGGGAATGCGAAGGGACGGGGAATATTATCGGGGTAGTGGTCGGAGAGGGGGGGAAGAGTTGAATTAAGTATACTTTACTTGGCGGGGTTTTATTTCGCCATTTTTTGTGAAATGGGCTTTTGTTATTATTATTGATTTCCTTTTTTTCCTTGAGGATGGGAAGGGAAGAGGGCTTTGTTGTTCGTGATTTATCCATGATTTATTTATTTATTTATCGTTATAATTATAATCAAAGGAGATAATTAAGATTCACACAGAGGTGATCTTAGAATTTACAAGCACGATATAAGTCTTACATGGATTGATAGAATGAGGGAACCTTGTGAAGAGAGATGAGAATGAGAATGAGAATTAAGAAACTCCTTGAGGTTTATCATTATCTATTTTCATGCCTAGGATAATTTTAACTTCGGGACAGTAGTTCATTATGTGGGAGACGTAGTTGGGTTTATCCCATATCTGTTGTTGGGGGGTGTTTGTTAGTTTTGGTTTGATTTTTGGGGCTTGAGAAGGAGTGGATGGATAGATAGAGGGATAGAGAAATGCATAAGAGTAAAAGGAAATGCGCATATTTGCGGGGACTAAATGTCGAAGAATGAATGGAATATCAAACAACTAACCTGTTCATGATGTACTCCCAACCACCCAATATGATAACCCAAAGGAGCATCATCCCAAACACTTTCCACACTAAAAGTTTTGCTCACTTCCGCATTCGCCATCTTACTCCCTTCCAATCTATTGAGCGCGTTACTAAGCCATAAATCTTCAAGCGCTCCATCTCCAGGTTTTCGTCTTTCATTTTCTAATACTCGTAATATGGATGATACGCGACGAAGTGAAAGACCTCCATTTCCTCCATGAGTAGATTTTGCAGACCAAGGTGCTCCAATATAATCATATTGGATAAAATCGTTAAGGGTAGTTGGTGCTTTGGTGCAAAAGATTGAATCGGGTTGGAATATTAAGAGATGTTCGGCTGGGGAGAGAGATTTGTAAAGTTCGGGGTCGGTGAACATTTGAGATATGGATTCTCGACTGGATACATTCCATTGTGAAGGAAGAGGAATGAGAGTGAGTTTTTTTGAGGCTACTAGATCTTGTAGATGATGGAAACTAAGTAGATAATTGATAGAGGTGTTGCTGCCCATGAATTTAAAGGTCCATTCTTGTGGAATAACACTTGTCATATGTGTAAGTTGAAGTGGTAGATGTGGTAATGAGCGAGTCTCAACCATAAATGCAAGTTTTGTAGGATCGAGAGTGGAGGTTGGTGAAGCAGACTCTGTTTTTGTAGAGGCCAATATACTGAAATGCGTTACGGTTTGTTCTACTGTTTTGGTTTGAACAATCGTAATAGGGTCGGCTTTTAGGGTTTCGACTTCCATATAGACTTCATAATTGTTGAGATGGTATGCGAATCTAGAGGATGAGATTAGATTTCAGTGATTCATCGGGAGGATTGATGTAATTTGATTGAAAGAAGGCTGAAAACATACCCGTAAACAAGAATAAGACTTAAAAATACTCCAACTGTCATCATTCTACTTCCAGAACTCCATGATGCCATTCCTGTAATTCTAGCTAACATTTTCGACCCAGGCTTTGGAAAATTCCAATTCTCTATCTTCAGTCCTTACCTTCAAACCCAGATTGAAATGAAAGAAGAAGAAAAGCAATGAGGAAGACAGCAAAAAGAGGAACACAAATGAAAGCAGAAAAAAATCAAAAAAGTTTATCTCGTAAGTTTGTGGCAGTCTAATTCCATAATTACTTTTGAAAACCCCTAGTTATGAGGCTTGACACTAGAGGGAGGGAATTTTGCACGGGATGTGATCTATCGGATGGTGAATTCAGATCAATACATGATGTATTCCGGGAGTCCAAGTAAGGTATGAAAGAAGGGATGTTGATTGCGTACTTGTTTCAGACGAAGGTATGTTTTTTAAATTTGATATATGAAATTAGTCAGGGATGTGTAAGGCTACTTTCTGAAGGTTGCTTTCTGAGGGTTGTTTTCTTCCTGATATAAGTATACTAGTATCGTCTGATATCAACAAAATATGTATATCTATACTGATCAAAATACGACTAATTCATAAAAAGTTGGAGACAGATATAGAAAAAAGAAAGAAATATTATGTTACCCGAGGTGTGAGGTATGCATCGAGCTTAATTTAGAACCCTTGCTAATTTAAGCTATGGTCCGAGTGTCTCAGGAAAACTATAATCCGTGTCCAAATTTAGATTGGAGCACTAAACATCACGTTTCTTTTCAAATTCAAACACTTGATTCTCTTCGAAGTCATTCAATTCAATCATCAATTCTTCCAACTTCTTTCACAACAGCAAGTGAAAAATGCTAGTTTTTGCATCTTTAATTGGAGCGTTTAAAGAATCGTGACTTGGGAAGGCCTGGTTGTGGCTTAGATGGATGGTATGTTCCATGTGTAACCTTACGCGTACACCCTCTAGCAAACGGCTATCATGCGATATATCTATATATACCCTTGATGAAGTCATGTTCTCGACTAGGAAACGTGTATTTTTTGAGCAACCTATGAGAACTAGAATATTGACAAATAGTCGTTTCTCGCTAAGCTATCCATTGTTAGAACACGACTAAGCATTACGCCATCTATGACGAACGGCTCATGTCAGTCAGGAGTATATTAAAATCTGTTGTTCTAGTCCTGGTCAATCGATATGTCCACCATTCAACGCAAAAACATGAGTTCTATAATTACATGAAGATTTAAGATGTATAGAAGGGAAGCAAGCGAAGAGCGGAGCGAGCAATTGGCTTGGTTATCGACATCATATCATTCTCACTAATCTCGATGTCATTAAGTCAGGCGACTTAATGAAACAGAAAACGAAGAATCGATCCAAAAGTCCAACTATGAATAGCAATCAGCAAGTGCTATAGTGTATAGTTTACATCGTGTATAGCTTACATCGTGTATTTCAACATCCATGAACACATGTCGTTTTCGAAATCACCATGAATCACAAATTTTCACACTCTAGGGCAAAGAAGGTACACATTCAACATTTACAAGTCAACAAATTCAGGTAAGACCTTTTTATAATTTAAATGCATTTTTTACCTCTTTCCGAAAATCCTGCTTCATAATAGCCTATACTAAATCCCATGATGAAAAATGCTGACAAAGTTCGGTCGCAGCAACGACTCAAGCTTTCATGGTATTTTCTTTTAGAATCTCCGAATCTTACCAATCGAAGGCCCGTACGAAAAGATTTCGTCGGGGATACATTCTGTCTAACGAAAGACCGATCATCGAAAGCTTATAGTTATTCCCAGTGCTTATTTTGAGCATCCTCATTACCATGGGACTGAGTGGTCGAAACCGAAAATTAGTGATATTTTGAGATGTTCATATAAGCAGATTATATGTCAGTAATTCAAAATAAAGCTTTCGTTTAAAATCTGACGTGATGCGCAGCGGAATGTAACCTCCACTCGGCCATTAGATACTACCCGTCAGGAACAAGCTTCTCATAGTCAACATTAAAGGAAATAATGTCGTTGTAATTCTGACGTTGACACGGCGTTCGGAAACATTTCTTTGCGGGATGCTGATGATGTATTTTGATATCAGCCATACAATAACAAAATTGTCTTCATCTTATTATCGCCGACTTGCAAACATCTTTATATAAATTGATGAAGCCCTTTCAAGTCTCTTTCATTTCTCATCTCATTTCATATCTCATTCAATCTCCTATCTACTTTCATATTTTTCCTCTTTATTTTCCTTGCAACGATCATTAAATCTTTTCTCTTACTTGAGCCTTCGAACTATATTCTACTCTTACTCTCTTCGACTACTAGATTCTATTTCATTTATCATGAAGCTCTCAAAAATTTCCATTATCAGCAGTCTCTTGGCTCTCAGCTCCGCACAACTTGACACAGAAACTGCGCCAGTTGTGACCTCTGGAGCACCTCCATCAACTGTTACCGAAACAATCACTGTTACTGAAGGAAGCTCCAGTGGCTACCAGACTGATCCAATCTATGCCACGACTACAGAAGGATACCCCATGAGCTCAGACTATGTCACCACAGCACAGGGAACCGTAACCTCAGTCAAATATGATGGTGAAAGCAAATCAACAGTCTGGGTTTACCCCACTGGTACCGGAAACAAAAAGCACTGCACAGTTGCTACTTACGAGGATAACGTTGTGATTAATGTGGACATCGTTGATATCACAATTATTATCATCGATGGATTCCTCTTCACAGAGACCGTCACCGCACTAGAAAGCGCCACATATACACCCACTCCTCCACCCATGCAATCGACAACCACGCCACCCTACAGCACCGGCACCGGCACCGGAACTGACAAACCCAAAGCCAAAGTCCACCATGTAATAGTCGGCGACAAAGGTCTCAATATTTACTCCCCCAACCAAATCAACGCCAACCTAGGCGATACAATCCGTTTCCAATTCCTCGCTAAAAACCACACCGTCACCCAATCCGATTTCAATACCCCCTGTACCTTCAACGGCGGATTCGACACAGGTTTCAATCAATTTAATTCCAACAATCAAAGCAATATCACCCGGGATTTCATCGTCAACACTGATAAACCAATTTGGTTCTTCTGCGCACAAACTGTCACAAAGTCTCATTGTCAAGATGGTATGGTTCTTGGTATTAATCCTGCGGGGAAGTTCGATGCTTTCTTGGAAAAAGCTAAGAGTAGTAATCTTACGAGTGGTGATTTTACTACTGCTCCTATTCCTACTGAGACGGGATCAGGATATATGACTGGCGTTGCGTCGCCGACTGGGTATTATACGACTGGTTCTGCGGATGCGGAATATACTTCTTCTGGGTATTCTTCTGTTAGGGGGAGATCTTTCAGGGCGTGAGCTCGGGTGGGTTTTGGGGTGGATTTGGGTTTGAGGGGATGGGGATAGGGAGGGGTGCTGGAATCATGGGGAAGTTGTTTGTTTGTGTGGGTTTTGGTGTTTTTGGCGTTTTTTATTTATGATTGGATTGGATTGGATTGGGTTAGATAGGATTGGCTTTTTGAAATGCAATGCGATTTGGTTGACGATGATGATTGGTATGGTATAATTATGTGACATAGACGCTGAAAAGTTATTGAATAGAATTCCATTTTCAATTTACCTGCAAAACTTCTCGGATTGTATTTTTGTGACAGATAATCGATTAATAATTCTATTCTTTCATTTCTATATGAAACTACCTAACTGTTACTCCGTATATATAACTCAGTCCCTCGTTGTCGAAGCACTAGGGTTAAAATTAGTCAAGTCACATGATTAATATCCCGACCAAAACAAAAGTTCCAAGAATGTGTCCACAACTCGTCCTACCCCTCACTTCCATTTTACCCCGTACAATCGGTTGCTAGGCTCACCAGCTCAGAACGATTGAATTATAGCTTCAATAATAAGACATCTACAACTACAAACCTTTCCCCGTTCATTTACTCATGTATGGAGGATAAACCGCATGGGCATGTCTGCTGAATTTCAAGTCGATTCATGAATTCATATCTTACAATGTCCAGCGCGAAGGATCCACCTAAGCAATTTTCAGATCTTCCTACTGAAATTCGTTGTTTGATTTGGAAATATGCTTTACCGGAAAAGAGGATACTTCCTTTCAGAATCAGTATACCATGGCGGGAAAGACCAAGAGTCTTTCAGATTCGTTCTTGTAATAATCTCCCTCCGCCAAAACTCTTACAGGTCTGCCAAGAATCACGACAAGAGGCATTGCGATTTTATCGTCTAGGATTTTGGGAAAAGCCAGAATATTATGGTCAAATCGCTAATGAATGGTGGAATCCATCGATGGATATCATTTATGTTCCATATTGGCTTCCAAACGGCCCCCCACCACCTCCAGGGACCGTAATCACAACCGATGATGCGAAAAGTGCAAACTTGAATCTTATTCGCGATGTTCGACATTTCCAAGACCACATGGCAGCCATACAGCATCTTGCACTCTCAACGAAGAGTGCATCAATTCGATGGCAATGGGAAGATTGTATGAAAAGTGGTGGATCTTGGAACTGGTCACCTCTGGCGGGCTGGCTATCTGGATTCCCTCATTTGAAGACCTTCACCTTGGTTGTCGATTATTCGACATATCGCTATAGTGTACAGGGACCTCAATGGCTTGATCATCCGGAGTTTGCGATTGAAGGAAAATGGCGGGATCATCCATCAAGATGCGATATGACACCATCAAAAATCATCTCAGCATTGGAACATTCTTTTGAGCTTATCAAGTCTGAGGAAACTGATTCGAATTGGAAGCCTCCGCGGGTGAGAATTGTGCTAGATGGGGAAGATTGGGAGGAATGCCATACACGTGAGGAGCGTTACCGGAGAACGAATCCAGGATCATATGTTTAAGCATTGAAATATCTGTTGGGTTGACAATATTATAAAGGGCGATGAATTGAATGATGTATTGAAATCTCCTTGAATTTCTTTGGATAATCACCTTACCTTAACCTTTTTCTTTTACTTTTTTAAGAAGTAATTTTATCAGATGACAGTAATCATAGTAATAGAGGCTTTATATTATAATTATATATCTATTAAAAAGTAAACGAGATTTAAAAATTCTATTTAGATATTAATAATTCTGTGACCAAAAGGGTGTTTATAGACCAGCAATTGTATTTAACTTAGAATCTACAGGTGAAGAGCACCTGTAGATGGGGATAGCTACTCTATATATACACAAATGAATGGCCTAGCCGCAATGGCTAGGCAAAAAGAAGTCGTATTTATTCCTCCAATGATCTTACTTTACCGATAACCATTGATACCTAGTACTTGTCCGGATCTGATCCTCAGGTCACCTAAATCGCATACTAATCTCGAGTAATCGTATCATGTGTGGACATGGTTAATGTACCTGAGGTTTCTTATATAATAAAGGTGGGAGGAAAGCAGGGATTTCCGTCACAAATTCTTTTAAAGAAAGAAAACATTATAATTTTTTAAACATTGATTTCATTTAGCTTTGAATATTGATTTCAGAATGTTGATATTTATAAAATAATATAGATTCACTGAATAAAACTTGATACTACAGAGTTATAAACATCAGCGGGTATCTGGTTTTCTATTTTTGTTATGAGGTTGCTAAGGTAACAAAAAAGGTAAACAACTCTAACCTGCGATCTTCAATCAGTCAGAACAGCTTCCAATACTACGACAAAAACACTTCGACGGACAACCACCAACAACTCAGCAATCTCACCATGTCTGCCTCCGAGGATTTAATTGATTTTGATATAATTGAGAATCAAAAGGAAAATATTCAATCATTACCACAAGGAAGATCAGCACGAAACCTTGCAAAATTATTCTCCCCCTCTCCTCTACAACCCCTCTCAACACCTACACCATCCGATACAAGAAACCTAAACGATGCAATTAGAGAAGAATATGAAGCAGAACTATTCAATATTGGAGAATCAGATGACCCATTAGATATCTTTGATCGATATGTCAAATGGACACTTGATGCATACCCCTCCGCACAAGCAACGCCCAATTCACAGCTCGCCCCTCTCCTTGAGCGCGCAACGAAAACGTTCCTCAATTCTCCACAATATAAAAATGATCCACGATATCTGAAGCTTTGGCTTCAATATATACGATTTTTCTCCGATACTCCACGCGAAACATTTGCTTTTTTGGCTCGTCATAATATTGGTGAAGGATTAGCATTATTTTACGAAGAATTCGCAGGATGGCTAGAAGGTGCTGGCAGATGGGTCCAGGCGGAGGAAGTTTTTCAAATGGGTATTGATAAGGAGGCTAGACCGGCACCACGTTTGTTGCGCAAATTCAAAGAGTTCCAGGAAAGATTTGCTGCTAGACCGGATAGCGGTAATGAACCTTCATCACCGGCATTGCCTACAGTTCGACCTGCACTTGCCGCAAAAATTGACCCATATGCTGCAGTTGCGCCGGCTCCTGAGGATCCTCAAGCACCGAGACCATCTGCGGGCGTGGGTGGTTCATCGACGACGAAGAGTGGTAAGCAGAAGTTGAAGATTTTCTCGGATGATGAAAATGGTGCTCCAGCAGTCTCTGCTTCCCCAGGATCAGGATGGCAGAGTATAGGATCGTTGGCAGATAGAAAGAAGGAAAATAGGATTGAGCCCAAGCCATGGGTTGGAGAAACGTTGAAAGCTGGTGGGAAAAAGAGCAGTACCAAGATACCAATTTTCAAGGACGAGGTATGTTTTTCCTTCCCTTCCGCCCCTTGTTATGCATATGTTGATGATCATAGGACTAATTTTTGGCACTTATGGCTTTTTGTATTTCAGTCTATACCATTACCACAAATCACAAATCCAGAATTGCAACAAGTGACTATTAATCCAAAAAATGGAAGAAGTGAACGCATTTTTGTTAATCTCGAAGCTGTGTATCCTACTCCTGATCAGATTGGGACGGAATTAAGTTTTGAAGAGTTACGTGCTGCTCATCGTGGATGGTTGGATAAGTTGTGGGAACCAGAATTGGATATACCATCAGAGGAGCCCGTGTCAGATGAACCAACTCAAGATTCTAACGTTAGTATTGAAACTATCACTCGAGATATTCCGGACAAACTTGTCATTGCTCGTGATCCAGTATTCTCAGATGAAAATAGACCGGAGAAACTTGTTATTCCTAAAGATGCAGTATATTTGGATGAGAATGGGGCAAAGAAAGAACACAATAAGGAAACCAAGCATAGGCGAATGAAAGTTAAGGAGGTCAATAAGACACAAATAAGTAAGTCGAGAGAAGGATCTAGAGACACTGAAAGCTAATATCTTGTAGTCAGTGCCAAACTTTCTTCGCCGACGGGGAAGAAGATGACCAAGCGGAAATCATCAAAAGAGCAAACGATGACTCTTCATACTAAAGCAGCAACTGATGAGATTTATGACATCTTTAATCAGCCACTCAAGGCAGCGGATGAAGAGGAAGAGGAAGAAGAGGAAGAAAGTGATGACGATGACGAGGATATGACTGATGGCGATTATACGAGTGGAGGTGAAAGCACCATGACTGGAAGACTTAATGTTATGAGTGAAGCAGGTGATGATGACGAAACTACTGATGTGAAAAGCGAAAGCGAGTGGACCGAGTTTACAGCTCAAAAGAATGTCACTGATGTGGATGATCAAGATGAGACGCGAGCTTCAACATTCTCTGACGCAGAAGATGAAGAATTTGAGGCTATCAAAGTCGCGATTCCTCGTGATGTTGAAGAAAACGATGAGCTTGTGACTCCGATATCTGAAGATGGACCTTCTAATTCAACAACTAGTTTTGTTCCAATACCTCCAGAAGATTATGATCCACCGACTCACCCATATCGAGATCCTGCTCAAGTTTCTCAAAATCGACTTCCTTTCATGACCCCGATCGTTGAGAGGACGGAATCATCTCTCGGCTTACCAACAATTAGAGACCAGAAAAATTATTTCAATTCTACTACTAGCCCGAGTAAAGGAAGTGGATCGAAAATACAAGTGTTCCAGGATGATGATGGCAGTAGTCCGTTGAGGGAAATCATCAATGAAGCAAAACCTACCGATAGAATACCACAACCACAATTAGGCAAGAAAAAGCCACTGTCGAATTCAACAGCATTCGCTAAAGAAATAACACCCAAGGGACCTATCATTCACGACTCACAGTGCAACCCAGTGGATGAAAGCATCCGTCAATTAATCTTCGAAAAGTTACAACCACCACTTAGCTCTTACGAGGGTTTCTTTCAGCATGACGAAGCAAGAGGTCAGTCAGCGGAGTTGAAGAAGTATGCTAAAGCTGTCTCAAAAGCAAAAGGTTCAAGCGACAGAACAAGTATCTCTGCAGCGCCGGTCCTGGAATTTCCCGGTACAGATAGACATTATACACTAAAGCGAGAGCTTGGTGCTGGTGCGTTCGCTCCTGTATTCCTCCTCAAAAGTGCAACAAACGATGACGAGCAAGACGAGAACGAAACCCCAGCAGTCATGGGTAAAGGAGCTTTCGATCATTTTAACCGCAAGTCATTAGAAGCACTTAAAATGGAAGATCCACCAAGTGCATGGGAGTTCTACATTATGCGTCAAGCAAAACGTAGATTAGGGGTTTCTCGTCCAGCAGAAAGTATCATCGATGCATATGAAATGCATCTTTACAGAGATGAATGCTACCTGATAGAAGAATACAGAGATCAAGGTACTCTTCTTGATCTCATCAACATCTCCCGTGCAGATGCCAAATCTCCAGGAGGTGTCATGGACGAACTCCTCGTCATGTTCTTTACCATCGAACTTTTCCGAACAATCGAAGCTCTCCATTCTAAAGGAATCCTTCATGGCGATCTTAAAGCAGATAATTGTCTCGTACGCTTCGACACACTTTCAGATGACGATGTTTGGAGTCCAAAATATAAGAGGGATGGTAGCGGGTGTTGGAATAAAAAGGGGATTTCGCTAATTGATTTTGGGAGAGGAATTGATATGAAATGTTTCAAACCAGAAGTACAATTTATTGCGGATTGGAAAACAAGTCCTCAGGATTGCGCGGAGATGAGAGAATTGAGACCTTGGACTTATCAAATCGATTATCATGGATTAGCTGGTATTATCCATTCGATGCTTTTTGGAAAATATATAGATACCATCGCTGAGAGACCGAATGGTGGATCTAGCGACGCTATTGGTGGAATAGGTGGAGGAATCGGTGGTGGTTTACGCAAATGGAAAATTAAAGAGGGATTGAAGAGATACTGGCAAACGGAAATTTGGGCAGGCGTCTTTGATTTATTGTTGAATCCTCAAGGTTATGTGGATGGTGAGGAAGGTGGAAGAATGCCGGTTATTAGAGGAATGAGGGTTATGAGGGAGGAGATGGAGAGCTGGTTGGAGGCGAATTGTGAGAAGGGGATGGGGTTGTTGAAGGGAGTTAGGAGGTTGGAAGAGGGGGTTAGGGAGAGGAGTAAGGGGAGGAGGTAGGGATTTAGCTGGGGTGGTAGGGAGTTGATTGGGTAGGTGTCATTTGGGAGTTGGAATGTGAGGTGTCTTTCATGATGGAGTTTGGGGGGGTTTTATCTGATTGTAGGCTAGGTACATGGAAGTACATTGGCGTTCCGGTAGAATTGTAAATAACTCTTTATAATCTTGATTACTTCTTGATAGATTTTTCGGTAATCTTACAAATGTACGTTTATGATTCATATTCCATCCTATCCTATCCTATTCTATTCTATTATATCATATCCTTTGAAGTCAATAATTCTCTAATATCACGAACAACAGCTCAAGTAGCTTAGCTTAGCTTGAAATAAAGATCTAATAATCCCTTGAAGTAAATATTTTTTCATCGTTCAAGTATCAAATTTATTAAATTCATATAGACAAAGATAAAGATGTCTTTGTATCTATCGAGAGAAAAAAATTCTTTCTTACAGTAGTATTGATTTTTGACTTGACTTATTTATATGTGAATTTATCACTTTCTTTTATGATGGTCATCGCGCCTTCCGCCCATACCTGCTGTGCCAATCTTTCATATCTTTCCTGTCCATTGCATGAACCGGCAAGTAAGTAACTACGTCAACTCTAGAATATAGAGTCCAATCTTCCTCTTTTCACTCGACGGCGGCTTTTCTGGATTCGATAATCCCGATTGATTAATTGATCCTGGAAATAACTAGTGTGCGATCTCTACGGAATTTTACTGATTCTTATTCTGGCTGAAATTCATACTCCGGGCCTTCGAATGTTTGGGATGTTGGGAAATTTTTTGGAAAATTGTGAATTCATCTTTTCTGTGACAGATACATACCTCAAATACTATACTAGTTTTTTTTATTGTTTGTGTGTGTTATCATATTCATATTCATATTCAAAGTATTAAATAAATTGATTCGTCTGTGATTTCGAAGATGATCTCTTTAATATCAATACTCGAGTCAGTCACTTACCGCTGATCCACACACTCTCGAGAATAGTAGAAATTTCTTCAAGTTCGGGATATTTCTTGAATTGAATTGAATACTAAGAATGCCGTGAGATTTATATTAAATGCGGAATATCGATGTCTATTTGAAAGATTTAAAAAGTCAAGATGCTATGCTTGATGTCTATGATAACTAGAGCTAAATTTCTGATATTAGTCAAGTTGATGGAGCCGTCTACGATGTAATTTTACATAGGAAAAAGCTGTTGATAAGTTATGAGTAAAGTATCGTGCTCGTGCAGATAGATGTGACTTGATGGGTGGTTGGTACCTATCTGGAATACTTCTCACCGAAATTGAATTGTTGCGTTTTGTTAGTATTATAAAAGTAACGAGGAAAAATCACGTCATGACCGGGTATCGGGGTGAAAAACTTATATTTTGGGTCTTTTTTGTACTTTTGGATCTGAAAATTTCTTGTATTCTCGGAGGACTTCAGTGTTTGTTGAAGAGTTGAGAAGTTGGGATAATCGTTTGAGCTACAGATCGGGATCAGGCAAGATTTGCAGGTTCAGGGTAAGTTGGAATATCAAGTTTGATGAATTTGGTAAGATCTTCATAAATAAAAAATGCATTACTCGTGATGGGGGAAGTGCGTATTTGATAATCGAGACCTGGAGATCGGTAAGAAGGGAATCAAAAATTGAAAAGAGCGGAAAGTCTTTGTAGTCTTTTGAGTTTCTGGTAGATGTATAGTCGGGAATCAACAGTCTGGGATGGTATGAGCCAGCGGGAAGAACTCGAATGTATAGTGATAATGACTTGTGAAAGACCGGAGAATGCGATGAGTTT